>NW_023276806.1:226666794-226841794 GCF_003668045.3 Cricetulus griseus
GAAAGGAACAGAGATGAACCTGAGATTGTCTGAAGAAGTAAAGTAACAGTGCTCAGGTCTGTGGTCACTAAAGTGATAACCATGAAGATCGGGAAAGCCTTATCACTTAATACTACCCAATTATTATTGAAGGCTTTTAATATATAGCACAATATCTGTTTTATTCTTCTCAACTCACCAAAAACCCAGGTTCTATTTCCATCACTGGATTAGAAAGAAAAAGATCCTTACGAAGCACTGCTTCTATTTCTCCTAACAATGCCATAAGAGATGAAAGCTGTGGAAGATGACCAAAATTTAGAAGCTCAATAGTCACTAAAAGAAAAAAAATCTTCATGAGATCAAACTATGCAAAGAAAGCAGAACATACCGGAGTCTGAGAACATGGTAGTGACTGTGAAGTTTTATTCTACTGCATTAAACATGACAGTTCTACTGTGTTGCACATACTTTCAACACCATGGCCACCAACCGTTGAGTTGTGAGGAGGAGAGAAGGGGGTATTTTTATCATCTCCCTCTAGAAGGCAGACCAGGATCTCAGAGCTACCTAGTCCTCTACTGCTCAATTTATTTCAATTTCTCTCAGACCAGGTCAGGGAAACAATTCCTCTATCCAGACTCTTGCCAAAATTCCCTGAGTCTAATATAGTCTCATTAGCCTAAAAACTAGAAGGACAATTAAAAGTTGAGGTAAGCTGCTTTCAAAATGTTGATCCCAAAGGGAACTTTAGAAGGAAAGCTGGGTGACACAGATGTAACTGGAGGAAGAGTGTGAAAGAATACACCAAGAGAAAGTAATTGCCCTCTGGGGATACTTAAGCTCCAAAAACTCATCAGCTCAGACTGGCAAAGTAAAACTTCCATGCCTGAGAAGATAAATGGCAAGAGTGTCAAGGACTCCCTCAGAGATGAGCCACATGTCCAGCCAAAATGAATGGTTTACATGATGTGAGTACTCCCTTCAGTGACTAGCCCACAGGGACAGTTCAGAGGAGGTGGTGAGACGAAGGAGCCCAAACCTTTGGGAGCCCCAGAATTGCTTTTGTAGCCGTTAATGTATTTTTCTTACTGGCTGCAGCTGGACAGTTTGAAAATTGGAACTTAGATTATGTAAGTCATTCCATGGAATCCTCCTTCCCAGTCACTCATCCAATACACAATACAACTGCAATGATCTAAATACATGAATAAACACTCCTGGGATGAAATATTGGCGATGGACAGCTGTTCTCTTGGCCTTGAAGCATCTGTACCGTTGGGGTAAGAAGGAATGGATGAGGGATGGGGATGGTAGATGACCCAAAGGATGATGTGGAGCCCATTTTTTCCAAAAGGCAAGATATTAAATATTCTCGACTGCCAAGTATAAAAGGCATAATTTTTAAGGAACTACAGCAGGATTCCTGATCCGGTTTAAAAAAACAAACAAACAAACAAACCAAAAATGTGTTATTGAAACATTGAACAACAATAAATAAATAAAGCTCGCTGTAGAATATGTCCAGTAAGGTCTGATGAACCAATGAGAACAAATGCATTTTGGAAAAATACTCAGTAACTCCTTACTGGACATTGTCCCTGCACTCAGAAAGTCCACATCACTTATTGATCTACTAGTACGAGGACATGTGGCAGTAGGAAGTACAGCAGCAAGTTAACAGAATGAGGGAGGGACACAAGAGCACTGACAATAACTTCCAATGACTAAACTTCACTGAGTATTTTCCCAAAATGCATTTGTGTTCATTGGTTCATCTGACCTTACTGGACATACTCTTCAGAGAGCTTTATTTATTTATTGTTGTTGAATGTTTCCAGTGAAGAAAATATGGATAGGGAGGTCAAGAAACTTGTAACAGGGCAGCCCCCTCAAACAGGCACGCTGGAACTCAGATACATGGAATGCACATTAAAAGCACTGCCTGCTCTGTGAGGCAAGGTACCACTCTGAACCTTCCATCTGTGACCACCAAGCATCCTTCTCCTTGGACTACATCTGTCAACCACCACGTCTGCCTCTCACTGATAAGCTAGGGAACACCTGGATCATAGGCTCAGCTTCAGATTGGTCCCCAGGCTGATTTGAGACTTGAGCAGGTGACCTCAGCCTGTACCCTGGATTCTTTAGGTATAAAGGGAAAGAGATGAGATCTGTATGGTTCCTTCTACTTCTAGCAGGTTTGACCCCAGTCTGCATGGAATCTGGGTCCGTTACACTAGTGTGAAAATGAAGCTTCTGTCTACAGCAACAAGTGATCCGAGAATGGAAATGAGTCCAAACTGAACCATTCCCTCTGCTGACTCAGCAGATGGGCTCTGGACTATTACAGTGCTCCAAATCCCATCCAGCACCTCCCTAAGCCCTACCCTATTCTCTAACCTTCACTGGCAACCCAAAGTCACTTTCTACCCTTCACGGTTGCCACAGTGGTACCTTCTGGTCAGGATCAAAGGCAAAGGGGTTCCAGAGCTGCCTGTACTGTCCAGCAACACTCTACTCTCTGCTTGCAAAAGTTAGGTGGGACTCTACCCATGCAGGGATAATCAGGACAGAAGTATGCTTTTCAGAACTCTCATGTTTGATGATGTGCCTCTGTTCTAGCCACATTAATGGTGATACGCAGTATTTATATTGTTTAGCTGTGTATACAAAAACAGGTTCATTGGCTTCCAAAGGCTGCACTAAGGTCCAATTTTTTTATTTCCAATTTAATTCTGTGGACCCACTGATTTTCAAAGCACAGAGTCATGGTATTGAAAGGTAAGATTTCCTAAAGACTGGCTGAGGGCATGGAACCTGGTGTGTTCAATACATTTTTCAATAAATGAGTTTATTTGGCCATTAAGCATTTTGAGTAAAAGAAGCATACCTGGAGATTATACCACCAGGAAGAAATCTGAGGGAATTTAATTGAATTTTCCCAAGAACAGTCAGCCAGCATGATGGACAGCCGACAGTCTAGTCCAAACTCAGGTGAGAAAGGAGAAGCCACAAGACCTTTCTCATCTTTTCGTGCTCCGTGTCAATGTGTCTGTTCCCACTGCTCACCAGGAACTCTCAACACACTACCCTTACATCTCTTTCTTAAACATCTAAATAAATGCTCAAAACTTACTATGAAAGTTACGTTATAAAGATGTAAGAAAATCTGCAATGATAATTTAATTACGAAGGCTGAAATTTAATTATTCAAGCACTGACCTTGTTCTTTTCATACTGCTTAACACAATTTAATTAATTTTTGTAATTTTTAGATTACTTTCTGGTCCCTGGTTATGAGAAACGAGCGAGCAGGACTTGTGAGTCTGTCTTGGTTTTTCTCACCCACAGGAACATCAAAAACTACACCATTTCCAGCATACAGCAGATAGGGATCTCAAAGAGAGACTCTTCCTTGGAGACAGTGGGTGCAATGAGGAGGATGTGAGGCTGGGCCTTACTGGAAACAAGAAGTGCAAGTGAATGGATGCTTACAAAATGGCCCTCAGGAGCCTGAGGCAGCCCTTTCACTCCCAGGGCACCTGTAAGACTTGAGCAGCTACTGTCTGACACTGAAGAATCGGCCTTCCTTTCCTATTTCCCACTTTCATTAAAAACCTTTTCCACTTTTACATCTTGTCTCCCGAGTTCTTCTTTTACTTTCATTTTTTATTAATACCTTGTATTATTCTCTCCCTTTTTTCATCATCCCCTGAATTTGTCCTTTTTACTTCTACACTGACAGACTCCTCCTTACATTGTTTCAACGTGTCGATTTCCAGGCTTAAAAGGACGATTGAACGGAACTGAATCCTCAGAGCCACCTACACTTGAGTCAGCAGGCGCTTCTCCGCTGTCTTCATTACATTCTTCCCTAATCACCTAAATCAAAGAACCGGGCTATGCCCCAGGTCCAGCTCCAGTCACAATCTAGGACTCAGTGCAAGACCTATGGTGACACCTGTACCTGCCCTCCCTGACTTTTCTTCCTCCATGAGAGGAAACGTGACTTGGGTGAGTGAGTTCATCCTAATGGGTCTCTCCAGTGACAAGCACATCCAAGCTGCACTCTTTGTCCTCTTTGGGGCCACATACCTGCTGACCCTGCTGGGCAATGGACTCATCGTCCTCCTGATTGCCCTGGACCCGAGACTCCACCTGCCCATGTATTTCTTCCTGTGCCACCTTTCCGTAGTCGACATCTGCTACACCTCCAGTGGGGTCCCTCAGATGCTCGCACACTTCCTCATGGAGAAGAAGACCATCTCTTTTGTCCTATGTGGGACCCAGCACTTCTTTGCTCTGACTCTTGGAGGGACTGAGTTTCTGCTGTTGGCTGCCATGGCCTATGACCGCTATGTGGCTGTCTGTGATCCACTAAGGTACACAGTGGTGATGAGCCCAAGGCTCTGCATGGTTCTGGCAGGTGTTTCTTGGTGTGTGGGTGTGGTTAATTCTGCTGTGGAGACAGCAGTCACCATGCGCCTTCCCACCTGTGGACGCAATGTGCTCAATCATGTGGCCTGTGAGACACTGGCACTGGTCAGGCTGGCCTGTGTGGACATCACCCTCAACCAGGTGGTGATACTGGCCTCTAGTGTGGTGGTGCTGCTGGTGCCCTGCTGCCTGGTCTCTCTGTCATATGCCCACATTGTGGCTGCCATCTTGAAAATCCGCTCCACCCAGGGACGCCGCAAAGCCTTTGGGACCTGTGCCTCCCACCTGACTGTGGTCTCCATGTCTTATGGGATGGCCCTCTTCACACACATGGAGCCCACTTCCACTGCCTCTGCTGAGCAGGACAAGTTGGTAGTGGTCTTCTATGCTGTGGTCACCCCCATGCTGAATCCTCTCATCTACAGTCTGAGGAACAAGGATGTGAAGGCCGCTCTGAGTCGAGTTCTGACGAAGAGCTGTGAGTCAAAGACATAGGAAGCATCGCTGTGAGGGAGCCATCTCTCTTCACAGTGGGGATCGGGCGTCTAGCTCCTCATGGGGTGCCTGTGGGTGCGCATGATATAGCTCCTCATGAAAGGGTGTGTACGTGCACGTGTGCACGTGACATGGACTATGATATATATACACTCCTTTGAAATAAAACAGAACTAAGATTTTTACCTCTGGACTCTATTCTTTTGGTGCCTTCCTTATCCCAAAGAAAGTAAAAGAAAAGAGAAATGACATGGCAGATGTACTAATCAGAAAGGAGAATTGCTCTAATCAGACATGCACACAATTTATGTCAAGATCCTTTTGATGGCTAAAATATAGATAAATGTATATATATATATATATATATATATATAGAGAGAGAGAGAGAGAGAGAGAGAGAGAGAGAGAGAGAGAAGTCAGGCAGAAAGGAAGAACTAAATGGCAAATTACACAATTCTCTGGGCTAACTGATCAAGTTGGCCTTAGGACAGAAGAATAAATGTCCTATGATTCCAGCTCGATGCAGCCCATCTTACTAGGGTGTGAAACTCACACAGATCAGGAACCAAAGTCACACTTATGATCCCCACAGCCCTAGTGCGTAAGCTTTGCTCACGTGCACATCCCAGGGCCTTCACTTGCCTTCTTTCCATTTCCAACTTTCAGGGAAGGCAACTAGCAGGCCAAGGAGACACCAAATCAGGGCCTCCAACTGAAGCACTCTGTAAAATAAGCATATTCACCTTATGAAAATTCACGATTACATTCAAAAGCTGGGTTTGATTTTAAGGACTTGCCATGCATGATCAGGGGTGAGCCACCATGTGCAGCAAGGAAAGGATTCTTACCTCATTAGAAATAATTGGCTCACCTATCTAACACATGGGGGGGCAGGGAGCATCTTCTAACATTTTGGGGAATAAAGCAAAGTGGTGGTGACTAGATGCTGACAAATGTTTAAAACAACTCTTTCAATGTAAATTAAATATGTGTTATCCAGGAGCTGAGAGACAGCTCGGTGGTGAAGGGCACTTCTTACAGAGGACCTAGGTTCCATTCGCAGCACACATTTCAGCTCACCACCATCTGCAACTCCAGTCCCTGGGGATCTGACACCATCTTCTGACCTCTGCTGACACTGCACACACAGGTGGTGCAGACACCTATGCAGGCAAAATACCCATATGCACTTTATTTATTTCAAAAAGAGAAAAGAAAGTCATTATTTTTATTCTAAATATTAGAGATCTCAAGTTAGTTGTGTCAATAAAACAAACACAAACCATAAAATGAGCAATGCAAGTTTTATTCCACATATTAGGAACATTCTCAAAGATTAAATACAAGAGATACATCATGAATTTCTAACAAAATTTTAAATAAAGATGAAATTCACATAACACGGTTCATGCATCTTTCCATTTAATTCATTGGAGTCTGGCATAAGCACAAAATCCTGCATCCACAAATCTGTCTAACATCAGAATATTTTCATCAATTCCAAATAACCAGCTTCCTCTTCCCATGAAGAAGCCTCTCGTTTTCCCAGCTCCTGACAACCACTACCATGCTTCCCGTGGATTTGCTGGCTCTGAACATGTCGTGTAAGCAGACCTATGAAAGAAATGCCCAGTCTTTCCCACTTAACATGGTGTGTGTTTTTTTTAATTTGGTCCTTGTAATAGGCAACTGGGCTTCACTCCTCTACATGACTGAGTCACACTCAGCTGTGTGTATATGTGACTATATTTGGATATCCACTTACGGACGTCTGTATGTCCATCTTTTGACACTGTGCATAGTGCTGGTATGGATCATCATACATAAATAACTGTTTGAATTCACATTTCTTTCAGGGAGATACCCAGGAGTGGTACTTCTGTTTGACTCTGAGAAACAGCCACACCCTTCATTTCTAAAAATGAGCTGTCACTTATGGTCACCATCAGTATATCTGCATCCTCAACACATTTCATTCTTTGTTGGTGGTAGCCATCCTTAGGGGTTAGGAACAGTTGTGTGGGTGTTGGGAACCAGACCCAGGTCCTCTGAGATAGCAACAAATACTCTGAACCATCTCTCTAGACCCAAAGTACAAATTTTTAAGTCACAAATAAACATGCTTATTTACAGCTTTTACTCCTCCTGTCACACTATGATTTTACTTTGTGTATCCTTGATGACTAGAGAAGCTAAATATCCACTTATGTGCTTATTATCCAATTGTTTAATCTACTTCAGGATTTGGTAACTTTTAGTTCTAGACTCTTCCGTCATTCTTTCTCTCTCGGTATTGTAGACATCTTTTCCGTTTACTGTGCCCACTGAATTCCTGTCTCCAATGCAAAACTTCCATGTTTATGCATTTTTCAGTCTGAAATTTTAAATATTTTTCTTAGTTCTTTGAGAATTTTGACCACAGTTAATAATGTACTACATATTACAAAACTATTAAAATAACTTAACACCTTACTACAAAATATGTTGGTGAAATGACAGATATGCTAATTAGCTTGATTGAATATTTCTTCTATACTATATACACAGATCAAAGCATCAATTCTTAAACTTCTTTATTTTCCTTTGTTTATATTTTGCCCATGTGTACCTGTGTGTACTAGGTATATGTCTGGTTCTCAACCTTTCTAATGCTGTGACTCTTTGATACATTTCCTCTTGTTGTGGTGACCCCCCAACCATAAAATTATTTTATTGCTCCTTCATAACTGTAGTTTTGCTACTGTTTTGAACTGTAATGTAAATATCTGATATGAAGGATATCTGATATGTTTTGTGTTCGTGTCATTCAACCCCAAAGGGGTTGAGAACCAGAGTCTGGTGTCCTTGGAGTTCAGAAGAAGGTACAAGATCTACTGGAATTGAAGTTATGGGCAGTTGGAAGCCACTCTGTGGGTGATGGGAACCAAACCCAGATCCTTTACAATAGTAAGAAATACTCTTAAACCCTAAGCCATCTTTCTAGCCCAAAACACTATTTTTTACCTCATACGTATGTACATATATACTTTTTCTTCTGAGGTAAAAAGAAAAAAATGACACAAGTTTCATAAAAAATAGTAGATTGAAAATTCACAATTTTGTGTGGTGGTGGTGCACGCCTTTAATCCCAGCACTTGGGAGGCAGAGGCAAGATCTCTGTGAGTTTGAGGCCAGCCTGGTCTACAAAGTAAGTTTCAGGATAGCCTGTCTCGAAACCCTGTCTCACAAAACCAAAAGAGAGAGGGGGAAGAAGGAAGGAGGGAGGGAGGGAGGGAGGGAGGAGGAGGGGAGGGAGGGAGGGAGGGAAAGGAAAGCTCCCAATTTCCAATCTATTAAAAAATGGAAACAAAATTTATTTTAGTTTTATTTTCAAAATTATGTATATGTGAGGGGGCCAGTACATTTGCACAAGTGGAGTGCCCAAAGAGACCAGAAGAGGGTTTTGTGTTCCCTGGAACAGGAGTTACAGACTTGTGAGCCACCCAGTATGAGTGCTGCAAAACTAACTCACATCTTCTGCAAGAACAGCAAGCACTGTTAACCACTGAGCCAGCTTTCCAGCCTCAGGTAACACTTACTTTTTTAGCAGAGAGAAAAAATTATGAACACACAAACATAAAAATAGTGAAATAAAAATTTTTAAATGACAACTGAGGGATTTATTTCACAGTATTTACTACATGAAAAAAATGTTCAATTTAAAAAATTACAAAATGCAAATTTAAATAGTAAGTCACTTTAAGCTATTTGTCAAATATTGGCATTGAGTCATGGAATAACATGCATCAAAAGGATTTTTTTAAAGCATCCATGTTCTAACTTTCAGTTTACAAGTTATATAATCCCCCTGCATGATTTTAATCTTTTCACTGATACAAGCTATGCAATAATCCCAAGAAAGATTTTAAATGCTTATAATATATTATTATCAGGAAACACATCACCATATCCTTTCACTCAAAATCGAAATAATCTGCAAAATCCAGAGATACAGCCAGTCAAGGGGCATACTAGTCCTTCCCCTTTCACAGGCTGTCTTCTGAAGCAGCCAAGACATTACTCTTCACATATTACATAGGCTATGGGAGAAAACAACTCTCACGACCTAACTGGGCAGGGAAGATCAATGGAGGTGGGATAGCACTGTACACACAGTTACTATGAGAAAGGCCATCATGCCTACAGATAAGGAGAGATGAATTGAGAATAGTGTTTCTAGCTGCAGAGTCTGTACACCTTCTCCCTTCTCTAGTCTAACTCCCCTTTCTAGTCTACTTATGAACATGGAAACCCATTCTTTTTCCCCCTTTTTGTTGAAATAGATCTGTTTTCCTCAAGTAATATCAGGATTGATTACAGTTCCCCCTCCTCCTACGTCTTCCAGTTCCTCTCCTCCTCTCCTCCCTCCCAGATCCACTCCTTTTCTGTCTCTCATGAAACAACAGCCAAACAGGTCTCTAAGGGAAAATCATATAATTACATAAAACTTACACATCAGAGTTGGACAAAACTAACAAGGAAGGGCTGGAGAGATGGCTCAGAGGTTAAGAGCACTGACTGTTCTTCCAGAGGTCCTGAGTTCAATTCCCAGCAACCACATGGTGGCTCACAACCATCCTTTATGAGATCTGATGCCCTCCTCTGGAGTGCAGATATACATGAAAGCAGAATGTTGTGTACATAATAAATAAGTAAAATCTTTTTTAAAAGACTAACAAAGAGAAGTAAAAAAGCCCCCAAAAGCCTCAAGAATCAGATACCCAGTCGTTCACACACTCAGGGATATCATTAATCATGGCTTACAAACTTTCCATCAAGTTAACTTTGGAACATCTTTGCTGGAAAGATGGGAGTATAATAATGAATAAAACTGAAGAATTGAAGGGAGAGGAGAGGAGAGCCATGTTGGATTGCAGATTCTAACATGTGGAGAACATGTAGACATTTGAAGCCCACTCATAAAGGATGGGGTCATCAAACCCAGAACATGTGAGAAGAACATGGATGACCCTGAAGAAATGATTGCTCTAGTTGTGAGAACTGTGCGGGTGCTGTTGCAGCTCTAATAAGGTAGGCAGGAGTCAGCTGATGGGCTAGGAGAGGAGATGAAATACTATTCAGAGAAAAAGCAGGCAAATCGTGCCTCCATCTATATCCACCAAAGACATGATTCAAAGTCGAAGTTTAGAAAAAACAGTTGGTTTTCTCAGACAGATAAGACAGAATCTCTGGGAAGTACTAGGGTATCAATGTTGATGGGTTTTCATTTTGTGACTGTTTCTTCTACAGTTTGAAGAGCAAAGCTCTCAATGCCTTTGCTGCCCACTCTATAGTGAGCATTGTCACCTGTTACAGTTTATCCCCAGTCTAAATCCCAAAGATTACCTACCCACAAAGGGCAAAAGGTCACACACTGCAGAGCAAACCTACACCATATCACCATATGTATCACATACATACATACATACATACATACATACATACATACATACATATGTGCTCAGGCTACTATGGCTGAGAGCCATAAGACATTAACAAGATAGCTGAATGCTAAAGTGGGAGTGCCACGTTGGATTATAGAATAATACATGACATTCTCCTTGACCTATCTTGGGATATGAAGGAAAAGAGTGATGTGATCCACAATTACCCAGCTATCATAAATATGCATGCATCATGGAAGTGTGATTCTGTGAGCAGGAAAAATGGGGGGATTGTGACCAGTACTGAGACTTCCTATGGAGAGGCAGCATCCAGACTCTGGCATTAGGAGAGGAATTCAAACAGAACCTGGAAGGTAGCCTCAGATAATGGCATAGATGCTGGAGTTTGAGGATGGTAAAGAGGGTAACAGAGCTTCAAAGAGGAATAATAACACAGAAAAAGGTTCTAGAAATCAGGATTTGAGTCTTTGACTAAACACTTTACTTGTCTTGATTTTATTGAAGAATGAACACCCACAAGATCGGGAAAAAGCAACTTCTGAGGAAAGAAAAACTGCAGACTTATCAATCAAACAACCTCCATTCTCCACTCTGACAGGGAATGTCCTTCTGTGTATGTTTATCTTATTGGTTGATAAATAAAGTACTGTTGGCCAATAGGAAAGCAAGATAGGTGGGACTAGGAGTCAAGGAGGGTTCTGGGAAATGTAAAAAGAAGTCTTGTGATACAGGCAGGAAGTGACATAGCAGGTAGTCTCATACATAAGCAAGGACAAGAAGGAAGTCGTTCTCTTTTTCTTTCTCTTCCTCTTCCTCTCTGTGGAGCCACCATGTGAGCCCAGGAAGACAGAAGGCCTTCCACTAGTGTCCTCCATAAGGTAAGTCTTATGAATATGGTTGATAATTAAGATTGAGCTACTATATAAGAAATCATATAGTCAATTGGCCAGCAGCATTGTAACCTAATATAACTCTCTGTGTATTATTTGGGGCCCTAACATGTAGGACGGAACTCCCAAGTGGCTGGCAGAAAGCACCTATGTGGTGGCAGGGCTGGGGGGGGGCTTCTGTGGAAAGATTTATCGTAACTGCGCTCCTCAGGCAGAGTGAGGAAGCTTTATTAAAGAGCATGACAAAAGAAAGGAAAACCTAAGGCATAGAAGTTGAGAAAATTACCTCTAAAATGGTAACCATCTTTCATTAGTTAAAAATCATGAAACAGTTAAACTAGCTTATAAGTGACTTCCAGAAAAAAAATGTTAAAAGTATACAACAATAACAACTATGCCATTCCTTTACATTTTTAATAGCATTCAATAAAAAATTATCAGACATTTGACTTTGGGGAGAAAAAGGAAAATATGACCTAACCTGGAATAATTCAATCAACTAACACAGATGAAGAAATGGAAGAAACTCAATGGAACTTTGGGAAAAAAGATAAAATATCTAAAGCTAAAATGTCACTGGGCTAAGTGGACAGCAGCTTGAGCACTATTCAACAGACCAGTAAGCATGATTCTCTTGAATGTGTAAAGTGAGTAGCAAAAGTTCAACATGAGAGGAAAGCAAACAAAATTACAAGAAAATATCCAATATCAGGTCAACAGTTGGCTCATAATAAAGGAACAAGATAACATAAAGTCAAGGCACAGACGTGGAAGATGGAAACAATGCTGTCTGTAAGTGTCCCTTTGTGACACTTAAGGAAAATCCATCCAATACCAACAGGACATGTGTGCTTCTTAAAGATCACTGATCAGGACTCACAATGCACAAAGACAAGACAAGTCTCACAAACCCCTAAAGGGATGAAATAATACAGCGTGTGCATTCTGAACATAACAGAATTCAAGCAGATATCAATGCCAGAAAGATATATGGGGGTGGAGGGTTTTTAAAGATACTTTTCTCTACTTCTATGCCTTAGCTTTTTTCCATACTTGTGGTGTGCTCTTTATATTCAATAATGCTCCTTCATTCTGCCTGAAGAAATAATTGGATGGTAAACAGCAGTTGTCTTATTGACCAAAAAAAGAAATGAAAAACAAAATTGTAAAATGGTTTGGAAATCATATAACATACCAAAATGTTTTGGGAGTTCTTTTAAATAACAGTGATACTGAATAGATTAACTATATTTCAATATATTATACACAGGATGAGGGATGAACCTCACATAACCAAAGGTAAGAACATGAATATCAGACTGAAATTCAAAGGTTAAAACCTATTGGGGATAGAAATATTTAGAAAGTCATAAACATGGGGGAGAGAAAGAAACTGGAGATTCAATGAGACTAAGAGTGTTTAGGAAAGCCATAAAGAAATCTGCTACTTTATAAAATA
The DNA here is from genome assembly GCF_003668045.3 of Cricetulus griseus. NCBI lineage: Eukaryota > Metazoa > Chordata > Mammalia > Rodentia > Cricetidae > Cricetulus > Cricetulus griseus. Next base: position 226,679,502 of record NW_023276806.1, read on the forward strand.
ATCAAAAATAAAATTTAATAATATTCTAAAGTTGGTACACTGCATACATTGATCAAGTTATGGGTGTTAAATGAAATCTCTGAGTTGCCAGAGTTGAGCTACAGTGGTTGGCCAGGGGGGTCTTGAAGGTCCCTAAAACAATACTGGCTATTGTCACAGCTCTTGGTTGCACACCAGAACACGATAGCAAGACCCTATTGCTGATGACACTACATTCTTTGATTGTAGGACATAGAGAATGCTAAGCCAGAACTTATCTAGAAGCTTCCTCCCTGGTAACTAGCTTTTTATGGTGCCAAAAGGTACTTTACAGGCTGCTGGGGGAGGAAAGTCACACAGATTTCTACATTGCTGTGGACCCAGCCTGCTATACTACTGCCCAGCTAGGCAAAATAAGCCTACCAGTACGATGGTAGCACCACAGTTATGGAGGTAACCAAACACTTTATGATTAAATCTGAAGTCCAATCCACAGGAGACAGTTCATATCTGGCTAGTCAAATTCTTTGGCTGGGGAGGTTATAGGCCGGAGGGTGACCATAGTTTTGTAAATGAGTATGTTGTACCTATCAAATTTCCTTCTAAATATTGGTCCATACATTAGTACTGCTGTCAGGTTTAGTCAAAGGAGCTTTGCCCACCACACAGTGGGCATCAGTTACTGCAGAGATTCGTAAAGTACTAAAAATAATTGAATGTTCATCCCTAAAAGGAACATCTATACTGTAACACGAATAATAAAAACCCAGAGACAGACATTGGGGTTAAAGCTGAAGATTAGAGAAGCAAAGCGGCCAATCCCTGGAGAGTTCTGACCTCTACCAATGCTCAACCAACCAAAGGGGTGAGTCTTTCCTCAGACTGCACTGCTCTCCACCAAACCTCAGATTCAGTGAGACTGCACTGAGCTCCTGCCTTGTATTCCTCTCTAGTGCTGGGATTAAAGTCATGTCATCCCAAGTGCCAGGATCAAAGTGTGAGCTCTGTTTCTCTTTTAGACTGATTCACTCTCATATAGCCCAGAGTGGCCTTGAACTCACAGAGATCCATCTACCTCTGTCTCCCGAGTGCTGGGATTAAAAGCGTGTGCCACCACTGCCTGTCCTGTATGGCTTAGGTGTCTGGCTAACTATTGGCTTAGTATATGTGTTGCTAACTAGTGGCTTAGCTCTCAGCTAGGTGTGTGGCTAACCAACGACTTAGCTCTGATCTTCAGGCAAGTATTGTCTGTTAGATTACAAACAAAATATCACTACACTATACCATTTCTTCCAAGGCTCAGGGAGCACTGAAGAAGCTGTGTGGATAGGGTGGGAGGAATGGGGAGTATGGATGTATAAACCAGAGGAAGGAATGGAGTATTGAAGAATACTTGTCTTCCAGGCATGACATGGCCACTGTGCTCATGACCTCACAGTGGTTATGACTACCAGCACAAGACCTTTTCAAGAGTGAGCCCATCAACATTCTCTCATAAAAGGGAGAGAGGGTCACAAGTCCCACAGCCATCCCTGATGATCTCTAGGCAATTAAAAGTTGCTAAGAAGAGGCTCATGAGGCCCTATCATGCCCAAGAAAATCTAGGTAGGTAATTATTGATGGGGAAAGAGGAGAAATTAAAATACAGACACTGGTGACACGGCCATGCACCATTGCATTTAATTGTGCATTGCACCATGTGCAACTAAACTCATTGGGGGACAAAAGTAAAAACAGGAAAGTAGGAAAAAGACAGTTGTGAAGACAAGGGTGAGGAGGAGTGGGGGAGAGGCAAGAGAGAGCAGCCGGGTGAGTATGCTCAAAACACATTATGTGCAAGTATGAAATACCATAACCCTGTCATTTATGTAGAGTTAGCATTTGCTAATAAGTAATAATAATAGCTAAAATATTCTAGAAAGATCTATCATCTTAAAATGGCAAATTCCTTAGGAAATAAAACCATAACATACAAAAGAAAAACCTTATACAATCTCCCAAAACATTTTATACAGGAGTAGTTGTTGCTGTTATCAACATATTATTAACATGGATCATCTCTAGACAAAAGCATAATGGGAAAAAAACGATGAGGAAGAATGGAGATACTGTTTTTCCTTAATCTCCTATGGACTGTGTAAATATTTAAATAAGAAAATACTACTTTCTCAAGAAAAATTGAATGGACATTCTTCAGAACTTGTTGGCATTGGGGATAGATGTCTCAGGAGATCAGTATATGTCAGGGCTTTTCTTCGAGACAGGGTTTCTCTGTGTAGCCCTGACTGTCCTGGAACTCTCTTTGTAGACCAGACTGGCTTCAAACTCTTTGTCTATGCTTCCCAGAGTGCTGGGATTAAAGGCGTGCACCACCATCATGGGGCCATGTGGAGGCATTTTTAGGATCATCCTTCCCTCATGGCATAGTTCTTCTACTTCTCTGACTACATGCATGAGGGAATGGATCTGAAAAATCAACTTTTCCTTATGGTGTCCATTCAGCTTGTCAGTTCCCCAACTCTGTTGGGAAAGCTGTCAGAGTCAAATAGTCACGTCAGACCCGGATAATAGAGTTACAACATCATCAACAGAGGAGGCCCCATGCATATTCACTTGATGAAAAATTCCATAACAATACACGCAGACAAAAGTACCATATTGCCATTAAAGCCACTAATCTAAGGACACCCTGTCCTAGCTACAACCTTGCAAGTCATATCAACCCATGGCCAGTCACTGGTACGAATTTGTTTCCTAGAAACAAGCAAGTGTACACCATGAGTCCTTATAACCTACAAATGTTTATTTAAAATTAGACTCTTATTTTGCTTTTTTAAAACTTCCCCTTGCCTCAGTTTCCCTGGATGTGCCCATGATCCACCATCACATCCATATCCCAGATTACAATGCTCTGCCTTCATTCCAGTGTAAAAAATTTGAAGAGCCTCACTGTGTATTCTTATTTTAGTTCAATATTGCACAGCAACCTCTGTTTAGAAAGTAGAGGGGAAGCAAATAGAAGGGGAGGTGTACTAGGTTTGTAAAGCAGGTCGTGACGAGTTAGAAAACAGACATAGAACAGATGCGTTTTGTGAAGATGTTCCTCTACAATTTTACCAACAGCTTCAAAGAGTGAGTCCCCGGGTGTGCAGGTTCTGGGCCCTCACTCTAACTATGTAATGGATGGTTCCATTTTACAGATAAAATTGAAAGTGGTCATATGGTTGGCAAATTCAACCACAGTCCAATGTCTATTCCAAAGGACATTTTAGCCATTTTCCTATGTAACTTTATGGCATAGACTCAACCAGCCTCGAGGGAAGAGCATCCCAAACACTAGACTTTTCCAGACATCCTCCACACCCCAAGCCAAACCCTTCTGCCCCCTCTCATGAGATACTGACACACACCAGTCCTGCTGCATGGGTGACAGCACAGTTGGTATTGTAAGAAGAGACTGGGCATCATGACCCAGACCCACTTACAGCCCTGCTTCAGTCTGGAAAGCAGCCCTGAAACCATCACTTCTGATCTCTGATTCTCTGTGGCATCACAGTTTGAGATAAACAGTGAGGCCGAACGCATGACTCTGAAAGTCCTTTCTACTTTATTCTTCTCCAAGAGTCTCATTTGTTATTGCTCTTAGATGAGAATGTCAGTGGGTATTCTTGGCACTCAGTAGGGACATTTGTGGACCAAAGCTTGGTACTGACTTCCTGTCAGAAAAAAAAGTTTTGACTAAAGCCATGGGCCCCAGGTGTGGGGCTCTGAAATGCAGCAGTTGGTGCTATGCAAAACCAGTTCCTAGTCTCTACTGTCAAATGGGGAACTGCTTCCAGCCACAGAGCAACGGGCTTGAGGACATGAGCAGGTGGAGGGTAGAGTTCAAGTATTCTTTCATTGCCTCCACCCATCTCTCACCCCATTTCTTCAGCATGTTAGAAAGACTTGGGTTAAACATTTCCTCTTTCTGTTTCATTGGATTCTGTGAGCCATCCCTCATAACCTTAAAGTCAATCTTTTTATTACACAATGTTCTGAAGTTTATGAAAGACTCATTCTTTATCTCATTTGGTACACATGATTGAGTCTAGAACAAAACATGCCAAACAGTCCCAAAGCAACTACAGCTACTTGAAAGGTAAGACATCAGACTAGTTTCTCATGATTCATCATGAATCACTGAAACTCACACAACTTGAATGAAGAATGATGACATTAGCTCCAAAGATTTTTTCTTCTCTAAATTGATCTCAAAACATATTCCTTTATCAGAAAAAATATCTTAAAATAAATCAAAACTTGCGAGTATGATGGCCTTCATAGGCAGTTACATCATTTTTGATATAAAGATGGAAGGATCATTGCAATTTTGAGGCCAGCCCACTCTACAAAGTGAGTTCCAGGCCAGCTAGGGCTGCATGGGAAGCTTCTGCCTACCTCTGCCCAAAGAGAAGGGGGGAGGAAGAGAGGGAGAAAGTGGAGAGAGAGACAGAGAAAAGTTAAAATGGTGATTCTCACACTACTTCCACAGTCTAAGTCTGGAAAAACATGAAATTCACTACCAGCTGAGACCCTTATTGAACTGCTTTCGAGAGTGATCGAGGCTTCTCAGGTTTTCAAAGCTTCTGGGAGACTGTAACACGAAGCCAGCATTGAGAGCACTGTTCTATGGGGTTTGCTCAGGCAACCCCTAACTTTGGGGGGGTTTTGTTCATTCTCAAACCTCAAGTTATAGGAATCCAAACAAGCTTTCTAGCAGGCAGAGTCTCCCGTGTGTCTCTATGGTCTCCCCTAGAGGGTTCTCATAATAACCGTTTGTATTCCTCCCATCACATTGCAAAATGATAGGAGGTGAATATTGAAATGAATTCCAGGGAGCTAGGGCTGCAGCTCAGTGGCAGAGCCATTGTCTAGCACATTGGAGGCCCAAGGTTCTATCTCCAGTGCTAACAGAAGGGGGAAAGTGGAGAACCCTTAAAATGGGAGCCAATAGGAATTACTACAAATGAAGGAAAAAGGAGGAAAAGAGAGAGAGATCTTTCTTCTTTGCAAAAAACAAAAGAACAAAAAAAAATAGCAAAAAAAACAATGAGATGTTTGGAGGGCAAACATGCCTTTGCTGTAACAGAAAGTTTACCCATAATAAAGCCAAAGGATTTGAGTGGCACTCCCTTGCTGACTTCATCTGTGGGCACTGTCTGCTTCCAAATGTTGTCATTGCAAGTGATGTGCACATTCATCTTTTATTAATCACTTTGACAGTCAAGCAAATGCCAACATTTCACCAAGGAGACAGACAGCAAAATCTCAAAACATGAAACATAATTATAACTGATATAATGTCCTATATAAGGCCCTGATCTTATCAGCAGAAGATTAAGGCTGATTAATCACTGGGAACCAAATAGGTGATTTTCTATTGTCATTGATCTAGCCTGGATGATAGAGGAGCAAAAAGGACCTCTGACTCTGCCCCTGCCTCTGCCCCTGACCCTGACCCTGCCTCTACTGGTAATTAGAACAAGGAAGAGTGCAAGAACACAGATTCTGTGCTCTGTGATCAGAAGACAATTCCCAGCAAGAAGCCAAGAGGAAAAGCACACTTAGTGTGTAAGCCTGGCCACCTGGTCCCCAGAACCAGCATAAAGGTGAAAGGAGAGACTCAGCTTCACAAAATTGCTCTCTGATCTCCCCACATGTTCTTGGAGACAAAAAAAAAACGCAAAATAAAAATTAGGGGCAAAAAGTAACCCTCAAAGACACCTTAAATGTGTTTATTCATGGACTCAATAAAAATTTTACTGTGAAACACACATTAGAAATGTTTGCATTTAAAAATTCAGAGAGATCTACAACTCTAAAAGCTCAGAATCTAATGAAGAGCATACTCTCATGCTCAGAGTCCAAGTCAAGGTCCTTTGCTCAGCCCCAGACCATGAGCTCTGACTCTGACTTGGTTTCCCTAAATCCCCAAGCACACTGACCCACCTTCTCCATGAGGGGAATAATATGAACTGGGTGAGGGAATTCATTCTAATGCATCCCTCCAGATACAAGCACATCCAGGCTGGACTCTCTGTCCTATTTAAAGCCATGTACCTGCTGACCCTGCTCACCCTCCTGCTGTACCCTCAACTCTTATCTTCTCATGTTCTTCTTCTGATACTTGTCAGTGGTGGACATTTGCTATAGCTCCAGAGAAATCCCCCAGATAAGGACATGTTCCTTGTGGATAATAATCCATACAGAGGACCCAGATCTTCTTCTCACTCTTAGGGAGACCAAGTTCCTGTAACATGGCCATGTATGACACCACCACAACCCTTACCCCCCCCCCCATTACCTGGCATTGATGATCCCAAGGCTTCTTGTGACCTGGAAGACATCTTTTGTCTTGTAGGTCTGGCTAAATCTGCCATGGAATTAGTGAACATTACATGTGTGCCCATCTGTGGACCCAATGTGTTGAACCCTATGGCCAAGGCAATTCTCTCTCTGTCTCTGTCTGTGTCTCTGTCTCTGTCTCTCTATCTCTCTCCCTCTCTCTCTCTCTCTCTGTCTCTCTCTCTCTCTCTCTCTCTCTCTCTCTCACACACACACACACACACACACACACACACACACACACACACGCATACACATACACTAGGTTGTCATGTAGGACAACAGAATAGTGGTGTTGCCAGTCAATTGAGCTGAACATTTAAGTAAAGAATTTAAGTATAGAGAATTCGGGGGTAGAAATCTCTATACTTATAGAACAATACAGCTGATTGTTCTATAAGTATAGACTCTAGAACAATACAGCTGATACTAAGGCAGAGAAAAAGTACAACCTCACAAAGAACTGAGGGGGGGAATATTGGAGGAGGTACTCTGATTTTGAAGGTCTAAATAATAATGGCATGTGCTTTGGAATCTTTTTTTTTTTTTAGTTCTGCTTGTTTCCTAATAAGATTCAAAAGCAGTTTATGCCATCTAGAAATTTAATGCCCATATTTGCTGACTCCGGTGAACAACAGGATAATTGCCCTCATCATTTTCATTGCCTTGAATACCAAGTTCTCCATCCACAATCAATCAATCAAGCAAGCACTCAGTCAAATTCTACATTTAGCAAATATCTTTTTGGTATCTGACCCTGGCTCCTGTTGTCACCACTATTGTTACAACCAGCCTCCTCCTGTGTGTTGCAAGATGCACAGGACCTGGGATAACACACAGTCTTCAAAACAAATACCACATCAAGCTGCAGTGAGTGCAGCAAGAAACACACCCGCCCACAGCCTGCAGGGTACCAGCAGAGAGAGATAAGGGATTGATGTCAAAGCAAATAAACGAAACCAAATTCCGACATAATCCTGCAATGCAACAAGTACAGTTTTACGGTATCACTTAATGGCCAAACAAGAGACAGTCAGAAAACCTTAGAGGCTAATGCAGTTCCATTAGAGAGATGAGAAATCCCTGTGGTTTGAAATAGAATTAGATGAGAAAGACAGGGTAAGTCTTGGGAAATGGTCAACTTCCGGTAGATGACTGGGTGGAAGGAGATGGGTTGTTCCTACGGCACAGCACGGCACTGATGAGGAAGCAGAGACCAGGAAGGCTCTTGTGAGACATTAATGAACCAATCTGGTAAAGATCTCATCCTGAGCAGTTATGGGGAGGAGCCCAGGAATTTGGAAAACGTGGCCAAGGAATTTTACATTGTAGAAGATGGCCACATTGCAGGGGTTTTGACATGGGACAATCATATCTACCACAGTAACTAAAAGCTGTCTTCCTCCATGCCTGAGAGACATATGGAGACATCAAAAATGGTTCATTGTTTTCCATAATTAGTCCAGCAAGTCTCTATCCTATGTTTATGGGGAAGTAAGAAGTAAAACAATGTTTTAATTCAGCTTCAGTTCACTACGGTGGACTTCATAGACTGAATGTGGTTTAGGGGAGGGTTCAGAGACCAAAATATTAGTGAGCATGCAGACTAGACGTTATTCAGACTGCAGAAGAATGTTAGAATCAAAACTGAATCTTGGTATTGAGAACTGAACCAAAGGTATGACTGTCCGCAAAGTACCTTCTACATCCCAGTCTTTTTTTTTTTTATTTTGCTTTGCTAATAACAGAAGACATCACACCATCTGGGTAGCTCTCTGAAACCTCAGCAAAAAGGAACAAAACTCTTGGATATTTTTCATGTCATCAGTGATAGCCACCATATCTGACGTCATGCCGTGCTTCAGAATGGCAACTCCTGACTAAACAAGCCCCTATCCAGGTGAGGCTGGGATGAGGAACCTGCTTTGTTGATACTGATTCACATAGAGTCTGAATCTCACCAGTTATCAGCCTGGAAAAGAGTTCAGAGCATTTTTATGGAGAATAAGTCAATGTATGATGTCCCCAAGAACAAAACCCAGCATCCATGGTCATAGCACAAGCAAGGACTCGGTCCCCTAAAGAGCAGCTAGAAGGAAGGCAATAAGGGCTGGAATAAAGTAGTATTTACAGAATCTCTTAGAGACAAGGAAGAAAGCAAATGACTATTCTTGAGAGGCCTGATTAACCTACAAACAACAGAATGCCCCTGCTTCCTTAGGATAACACAAACCCAAACTTCTGTCCAAAATAAAATCTCCCCATCCAGCAATCTCCATTCCAAATAGTCCCCCCACCCCCAACCAGGATCCCACCACAAAAAGCAGGGGATCTTAGCTTGAGCTACTGACAGATTTTGGGTGGGTCTACTCCTGGAATTATATTTCCAAATGTTGATCTCACCCAACACTTAACTCCTCATTAGGGAACTGCTCCTTGATGACAGTGTCTTCCAGAGTCTCTACCATATAAAGTCATGTCTTCCCACTACACACACTGATAGGCCATGAGCTGTCCCTTCCAGGCACTTTCCCTATGTGTAGCAATGAGATTACTCGTCAGGCATGTAATTCCTGACTCCCACAAGATTGCTGATTCCCAGAGGAGCCTGGACATGTGAGTCCCCTGTGTTACCCCTGACACACACATTACCTTCATATGAATATTTAAATTTTTTTAACTGAACCAATTATCAAATAATTTTAATCTATAGATGATTCTGTATGAGCATGCTTTTCTATTTTATAGAATATCCTTTATAAAATCATTATCGGTTCCTGATGCCTTTAATCACAGCACTCTAGCGGCAGAGGGAGGCCAAACTCTGACCTCAAGGTTTAGCCTTAACTACCTGGTGAATTCCAAGAAATCCAGGGCTATATAGTGAGACCCTGTCAAATACATATACAAACAAGCAAATAAAATGTAGCCCTTTACCAGGGATCTGTGGTGTTTGCGGCTGGTGAGATGGGGACTATAGACAGACCTTCACAATACCAAGGAACTGCACAGCAGGAAGGGCAATGGATATTGTAATCCCCACCTAGAATCCATCCAAACATCTTATTTCCCATTAGTACAATCTGATTTTAGAAAAAAATTGAATAATTTTTTTTGCCTTCAAAGGAATACAAAATCGGTTTTGGATCCTTTATTTCATCTCCATTAGCTGACATTAAAATACTCCTGGTGTGAATTTTTCTATTAAAACCACACCCACAAACAACCTTCTAGTGAATTCCAAGCACTCGACCTTGTCAAAATCCCTCCCCAGCCATGTCTTACCAACCGTAATACAGTATGTGACAAGGGGATAAGTGGAAAACTATGAGCAAAATGGGGACAGAAGATGAGAGTCAGAGAAAGTGTTTGCTCGTAGCCAGAAAATGTCCAGATACTCTACCTTCTTCATACTGATGCAGATACAGAAAATAACAGCAATAATCACGAGTTATTACAATTATTTTTAAACTGTGATGAGTACTCCTTACATCATGTGTAAATTGTGTGTTCTAACCCTTATAGCTATTAGAAAATAGCTTCTCCACTTAACATGCCAGGAAACTGAGACATAAGGGGTTAATTATACTTAGGATTGCACCTTTCCACTAACATTAGAGATCTTCCCCACCTCTTTTTGTTTGTTTGTTTTTGAAACAATGTTTTCTACATAGTCCTAGCTGTCCTAGAACTAGTTCTGTAGACCAGGCTGGCCTCAAACTCATATACACGAGTCTCTGCCTCCCAAGTGATGGAATTAAAGACCTGTGCCAACACCACCTGACTCAAGAATCTGCACTTTTAAAAGTTAAAACACTCACAGCACCAAAAGTAAAAACAGCAAACAAACAAAACTAGACAGTGGTGTTACACACCTTTTAACCAGCACTCAGGAGATAGAGGCAGGTAGATCTCTGAGTTCTAGGGCAGTCTGGTCTACAAAGTCAGTTCCAGGACAGCCAGAGCTGTTACACAGGAAAACCCTGTCTCAAAAAACAAACAAACAAACAAACAAACAAACAAAAAACCACTCACAATTATGTTTGCAATTTTCTATGAACCATCATCCACCATAGTTAATAATAACTATGAAAAAATTCTAGTAAATTTTTTAAGTTATTATTAAAGTCAAGAAAAAAGTTTAAACTCCATGTGACAAAGGAAGACCCGGTTTCTACATTTAAGATATTGACAATGCTATCATAATGAGTCATATCAATTATAAACACATAATACATCTGATTTTTTTTAACCTAACAGGTTGGTCAAAAACAAAAAGTATGAAAATGAACTGCTTGCTGGTAGAAAGTAAATTGTTCCAAACCTGGGGGGGGGCAATTTTTTTTAGCAAAAATAGAAAGGTGCATGCCGTTTGACTATGCCCATTTTGTAGGATTTAGTCTATAGTTAATGTGAACACGTGTGTGTGTGTGTGTGTGTGTGTGTGTGTGTGTGTGTGTGTGTGTGTGTGTGTGTGTGTGTGTGTGATGTGCACACACATTTCTTGTGGAGTATGTATGTGATGCATACACCTGAGCATACAGGTGTACACACTCACGTGTTCGCATACAAAAGCCAGCGCAGGACAAGGTGTGTCTGCCTTTTTCCCTGCCTCAGCCTTGAGATCATCTCTCACTAAGCCAGAAGCTCTCCCTGTTGCCTGGACTGCCTTGTCTTTTGGGTCTTTCAGGATCTGTTAGTCTCCATTCCCCAGTGCTGCGGTAACAGGCGTGCGCAGCCGTACCCAGATTTTTTGGATGGTGCTGTGACTTCAAATTTAAGTCTACATGCTTGCAGAGTAAACCCTCTTATCTGATGACCCAGATCCCCAGTCCCTATATTGTCATAATACCAAAAGATAAGAAAGAACTTTGATGACCACTAACAGGTGCCTAATTAAATCATACTCCATCTATACCAAACAAACAAAATGAAAAAAAACAACAACAAAAAAAAAAAACTCAATGTGCTCCCACATAAGCAGACCTGTGAGATAGACTGTGAAGTGGGGAGAGCAAGGAACTGAGCAACGCACATATTATGCAACCATTTGCATAGAAAGACACAGAGACAGCATAGTGAATACAGCATTTGGTTAGGAGTGTGGAGTTACCGGTTTGTAAGTCAATGGACTGGTTCCTTGTGTAGGTGTTAATACAGAATAAAATATTTCCAGAAACACAAACATAAAACTGCCAAAAGTTGCCCCCCAACAGGATAGGCAAAAGGGAGATTTTCTAAATACACTCAACAATTCAATTTGAGTTCTTAATCATGTCAATGTATGACACATAAAAATGTTTAAATTTAATATATAGAACCACTTTCTCCAACAGCACAGCCGATGCTCACTTAGTCCCATATACCCTACAACAGGGCGACTGTTTTTCCTCAGAGGATAGTGCAATCTCTCTCTGTCAGGAATCCCCTTGTAAACTCTTCTCTGAAATTTATATATTGATGTCTTTTAGCAAAGGCTCTTCTTTCTGAGAAATCTTGACAGAGGGAGTCATTATGGAGTTAGGGAGAAATCTGGTGCTAGGGAAACTCCCAGGAATCTGCAAGGATGACACCAGTTAAGACTCCTAGCAATAGTGCAAAGGGCGCCTGAACTGTCCTCCTCCTGTAATCAGACTGATGAGCACCCTAATTGTCATCCTTGAACCTTCATCCAGTAGCTGATGGAAGCAGATGCAGAGATCAACAGCTAAGCACTGGGCCCAGCTCCTGGAATCCAGCAGAAGAGAGGGAGGAGGGATTATATGAGCAAAGGGGTCAAGATCCTGATGAGGAAACCCACAGAGACAGCTGACCCAAGCTGGTGGGAGATCACTGACTCTGGACTGATAGCTGGAAACCTGCATAGATCTGAACTAGGACCTCCGAATGTGGGTGACAGTTTTGTGGCTTGGGCAGGCTGTGGGGCCACTGACGGTGGGACCAGTATCTATCCCTGGTGCATGAACTGACGTTTTGGAGCCTATGGAAGGATACCTTGCTCCGCCTTAACACAGGAGGAAGGGGTGGGGGTTGGTCCTGCCTCAACTTGATATGCCAGAATTTGTTGACTCTCCATAGTAGGCCTTACCCCTACTAAGGAGTGGATATGGGGGTTGGGTGGGAGGACGGTTGGGGGAGAGTGGGAGGAGGGGAGGGAGGGGGAACTGTGATTGGTATGTAAAATGAAAAAAAAACTTTAAAATAAATAAAAAATTAAAAAGGAAACCTGTAATGCCAAAACAATTAAAAAATAAAATAAAATTCTTCTTTCCTAAAATACCAGAATTTACTGAATAACAATGAATACACGAGCAGCATCAGTTTCGGCATTTTAATTTATCAAATGTTGCTGTTTCCACATGGCAGATAAGGTTGTTGGAAATCACAAGTTCTGCTATTCCAAACTTAACTATAAATGTCAATTCAAATCACACATCACACTTCACCCAATAATGCACACGAGTGAGCACACACATGAATTCGTGCACACACACACACACACACACACACACACACACACACACAGAGAGAGAGAGGTGGGGCAGAGAGACAAAGAAAGAACGGAGAGAAAGATGCAGAATGACTACAGTGGGGGAAAAGAGGCTGCAGGAGTCAGAGAGACCCTACAGCAAGAGCTGGCTGGACTACCAGAGCTTTCCGTTCTGACTTACAAACACCCATGTTATCCACATTCTTTCCAAAATTACCTTTCAAAACATTTGTATAATAATTGGAGTGAGTTATTTTTAAGACAATATTTGGAACATTTAATACAATTATTTTTTGGAAAATGGCATTTGAATATAAAATAAGTGAGATTCTTGAGTCTGTTTTTTGAATAAAAAGATCGTGTTTATTCAGTGCAGATATGGGTCTGTTACATTTGCTTGAGGGAAGCAAAACGTTCCCTAAGACAGTTAGGAAGATAAGGCAGTCGCAATGGTCTTTTCTAAAAGGAAAAACAAGCAGGGGAAGCTGCAGAGAGGAGAAAATTAAAGAGAGGAAAGGGGAAATATTAACGAGAAATGAAACAGAGTAGCGGCAAGAATTTTCCCCGGTAATCATCACAAAATCAAAGCCAAAGTTGCCAAATTTGGCAAGAGGCAAATAATCTCCATATGGTGAAGAGTGCTCAGGACTCCTAGCCCAGCCCACTGCAGCCACTGTCACCTGTCCTTTGCGGTTCCCACACCAGCTGCTACTGTCTTCAAAACCACTGATGCTTCCGAGGCACTCACGCATCTCAGTTCAGCTGAGACACAAACATCTTTAACTCCCCAGTAGTTAGCCGGAATGAGGTGATCCAGTTGATCAAGACTTTTACCTCAAGAACTGATCAGTAATAAAGGGATAACAGACATGTAAACAGCAGAAGATATTGTATTTTGCACTTTCAGTCAATACTGGCTCTTCAAGATTCAGAGTTTCTATTTTCATAATATCCCAAGGTAAGGAGTCCTGTATTTTCTTCTCCTTTTTCTCAAGTAGGGAAGCCCACAGTGTGACCCCCATGTCTGCCTATGAAAATATTTCCATGTGAGAGAACTTGGCTTCCAGAGGAGGTTACCCCTACCTGTGTGTCTTCAAAGGGTCTAGATAAAGAGAACATGTCTTCTAGGCCACCCAGAAACCCCTGAACAACAGGAGTAGCTGCCTGAATGTGCCTCGAAACCTGAGGTTATTGGTGATGAGGATAAATGGGTGAACTGTCATACACAAATAAAGTATAATTTGCCAGGGCCAATACCATATGTTATCTGAGGAGATGATGACTGTGGCATCAATGACCATGGACACAAATGACAATGCATAAAGAATCAGGAAGGAGATGAGTGACTTCAGAGCTCTGCTGTGGGCCTGGGCACTGGGATCCTGCAAGCTGTGAGCATTGCTCTGCATTCTCTGGGTATGTCTCCTGAGAGAATTAATCAATAGCAAAATTGAGATCAGAAAGAGAGAGCAAGGAATTGACATGGTGACGAGTTTCAGAGGCATAAAATAGTCTATTTCCAGCCTTCTATTCCACTCCTTAAAGGTTGTGTTCCCAGAAATTTTTCTTCTTAAGAATGCCTGATATACAGTGTAGTTGCCCCAAAAGAAGAGCAGAGTTACGATGAAGGACACCAAGACAGAGCCCAGCAGGAGCCGGGGCACCAATGCCGGGAGCCTCCACTTCAACCATAGGAAGACAGGATGGGAAAAGTTAGCAATCTTGGTGCAGAAGAGGACACTGAGCCAGGTGCCAAACCAGAAAGTGGCTGAGTTCAAGAAGTCCCAGTGCAGACCAATGATCTGCCGGGCAAAACCCCTGGAGTACTCAACCAGGTAGAGGAAGTAGTAGAAACTGTTCACCAGCCCAACACACTGCTGGCAGAGTCGGGAGGCGCCCAAGCTAAAGAGGATCATGTCCAAGGGGAGCAGCCTACCTCGCCGTAGCCATTCCATGCTCAGCACCAGCAAAATGAAGCCATTGGCCAGGATCCCCAGGAAACAAAGCAGGACAAAGATCAACATGAAGAAAACTGTCAGTGCCGGTAGCATTTCAGCTCCTCCTCCAGTCACCACCAATTGCCTTGGTTCCTGGCCTCCTCCCTGCCCCTACCTACAGTCCTTCACACTGCCTTCTGGAGAAGTGAGATGAATGGTTGGGTTCTGCATCTGAACAAGAACTTCACTGGGAAAGATGTTCAGGCAATAGATAAAAGGTGTGCTCTTGACTCAGATATGATGCAAATATCCCCTGGGCTTGGGTACCATGGAGCACCAGCTGCTCATGATTTGCCTTCTCTGATTTTGCCTAAATGCTACCATGCTTAGAATAGCACCAGTGGAGAGGGGTTTTAGTCTTGGTAAGTAAGTTCCATCCTTCTTATCCCATCAATTGACTATATGCCCACTCATCTTCCTATTAGGTGTAGACAGACAGACAGACAGACAGACAGACAGACAGACAGACAGACATAAATAGATGCATGGATACCTAGTACATGGAAATATCTAGGAAAAATTGCAACAGTAAAGAAGTCAGTCTGAGCTGAGTTTCCCTGGCATACATCTACCCTCACTCATCAAAGTCAATACCTAAGTCTACCTTTCTACCCAAATCTACTTAAATCCCCAATGGCACCTATGGTTTAAGGAATTTTTAACTATCTAAACTGCTCTCTTTTCCAGTGAGAGAATATATTTCCTTGTGGTTGTAGGGCCGAGTGCATTTGTTTCCTTCTGGATATTGGTTAGAATGCACTTAGGTCCTACAAAGATTGAGACAGAGACTGTCCTCAATCTTGGCCAAGTGAGATATTTAAATATGGCCACTGACTTCATTAGACCAGCAGGGTGCGGTATATGAGCAAGACATGAACAACACAATTCTAGAATTTCAACCTATCTCATTTGCCTGTATTATTGACTAGAAACACACAGCTCTGTTACAGGATATATAGCTTGCTGGCCTCCTTTGCCCAGAATCAAGACAGGACTCTTATCAACTGGGAAAGTGAGGAATCCATAAAGCTCCAAAAGTCAGAGTTGGTGTTCATGAAGGCCACCTTAGATTTGTCTACCACAATGAGATACCACAGCTCAGAAGGCACAAATGAGCCTTTCTGCTAGCACCAACATTAGAGAGACTCACTACCAGACCACATTGAAAAGTGAAACTGCTTTCATTAGAGAGATTCTCTACCAGACTACAATGAAAAATGAAACTACTTTAACATACCTATCATCTCAGAGAGTTCTATTTTTCAATTACTTTTATGAGTCTTTCAGCAAATCACAAGTATGTACTTTGGTATGACCAGCTGTGTCACATGGATGAACATTCAGCCTCCAGGACCGTTTAGTACGGCTGGAATTTTGTACTTCATGACCAGCATCTTGCTGTTCATTCCCTTATCCTAGACCCCTGACGACATCACTGTACTTGACTTCTGCAAACTTGGCTATTTTAGCTTCCACATGTGAAGTCTTCCAGTGTCTGTCTTTCTATGTCTAGAGTTCTTTGCTTAGTTTAATGTCTTCTAGAGCATAATGTTCATTTGTGTTGTTTCAAGTAACAGTATTTCTTTTTTTATTAAGAGAATTTTATTTACCTATATATGTTCTTGAAGAAAACAATTCACATGTAAAAATTAGACATCTGATTGGAGATTCAGTCATACTTTTTTTATACAGCAGATGTAATTCTTCAGTTCAATGGGATTTCCATGTGATTATGGCCACAAAATTGGCACTCTATATTTAAAAAAAAAAAAAAAAAACAGAGACAAACAGAATATGAAGATTTAGGCCCAGGCTGCACTGCCTTTCATAAAAGATCTTAGAAGTGTCTGCTGTGAACTTACCAAAATAAAGCCAGAGATCAGAGGTCACAGATAGTGGCTTGAAAGATAAATCTCTTTTCTAAGAGCTACTGGTTTTACAGAAAAATATTACAAATCAAATTAATGCTATCTGAGGCGTTTGTTCCAAAATCGCATGTGGTGCATTGGTTCATACCAACCCCTTAGGGCACAGTACCTGGTGGAGACTACATTTCTGGTCCAGTGCACTGTGACCATCTCCTCCAGCTCAGGGCGATACGATGCTCAGCCTGGGAACTGACCAGAAGTCACAAAATCCTACATTGTCAGCCATTTGGTACACTTAGAATTTGTTCCTAGTTTGAGATTCAGAAAAACTGCTAAGGGAACATGACGTTGTTTGTATTTCTTCCTGATGGAAGGAAATTTGTAGAAATCTGTAAACGTAAAACAGATTTCTTTTTTTAATTTTAAAAGAATAGACTTTAATAAAAATAATAATGACTTTATGTTTCCTAAAAGTAAGGAATTAAGGTATGCGGTGCTACTCTTATTGAAATCCCATATGGCCTTGTTGGAAAAATTAAGATGCTATCCCAGAATTCATACAAACAGCAAAAATAATTTTGAAAAGAATAAAGTTGTAGGGTAGAACACACACTTTCCAATTCAAAAATGTCTACATAGATAGACCAATGAAGACTGTGTGGCTTACCATAGAGATAAAAAATATAAATCAGTGGTAGAGAATTTAGAGTCTAGAGTCAATTACTTTTTAAGTAAGTGCACCAAACTAATTTAATATGAAAATAGTCTTTTTTCTTTACTTAGATTTTTTTCCTTTTTTAAATTTAAATTAGAAACAAGCTTTTTTATTTTATTAGTTCAAATTAGGAACAAGCTTGCTTCAGATGTCAGTCCCTTCTCCCTCTCCCTCCCCTCCCCCCCTCACATCTCACCTGCCCCCATCCCCCCTCCACTCCCCAGGCAGGGTAAGGCCCTCAAAAGGGGCTCCCCAAAGTCTACCACAAAAAGATTTCTTTTTAATAGAAAGAAATAGCTGATTTTTTTTTTCATAGCTGGAAGTTTTACTCAGAGGTGGTTCGAATTTTAATTTTGGGTTTTGAGATGGGGTCTAACTATGGAAACCAGGGGTCCAAACTTGTCTGAAATTCTCCACGTAGAATCCTCCAGATTGTCCTAGGACTCACTGCAATTCTCCTGCCTCAGCTCGCTGAGTGCAAAATACCACGCCTGGCTTCAGATTGCCATGTTTTCCTGAAAGTCTGGAGGCTAAGTAGCGTTTGCTAAGTGGAGATGTTCCAAGGTGCTGCTCCACTTAGCCCTTCATGATATGTAGAAAAGTGAAGAGATCTTACATGCTACAGACAGCCATTCTCACCTCGGTTTCTTTCTTCACTCAGTGACTGGTTGAAATGAATTCATGACATATATTTGTCATGGGAACCTGTGCAGGCGCATGGACGCTTTACTAGAGAGGCAAGGTCTTGAGCAGGGGTCATGATTCTGGACTCCATTTCCTGTGCGAGTGGGAATGTGTATACCGGTTCCTCCCAGCCACGCTTGTGCCATGATGCATTTCATATGTCTTCTCTCGTCTGAAGATCTTTATAAGCAGTAATTGCCCTGTTCAGTCACTGCTCCAGGTCAGAGTTGGTTGGAACAGAATTCGTATGTATTGGCCTCTGAATCAGCTCATTCCAGAAACTGAACCCCAACAGCTACTGATTCCAGAATCCTGGAGAGAAACATGTCACTTCTGGCCTTACAGAAATTTACAAATGCCTGGTATTCTTTGAGTTTATTCATGACCTCCTTGAGGGCTGGATAGCCTCCTTCATACCTCCGGAGGTGGACGGTATGATCCTGCTCGCCATACCACATGTTCCATGTCCCCACCAAGGTACAAAAGTACAGCTATCTTCTTGGATCTGTGGTATCACTTCTTGACAAATTTTGTTCCCTGTCCGGGCATTCTGGCTTAACGTTGTGAAACTGTAACTTGTTCAGACTGCTTGCCTCCTTTTTTGGCTAGGAGGTTAGAGCTGATCTTTTCTTGGATCAGCCTTTCTCACCGATAAGGACTTGAGCCAGCCATCTTCTCCACCTCTGACTTGAAGATATCACTCTCTGGAACCCGAGCAGGAAGCTGCCAGGGTCAGTTAGCTACAGCAGACCTCCTGGAGCAAGCAGCCCTTGTGCCTACTGTCTTGCTCTGCCTGGGGGCCACTGACTACGATACTGCCCAGCATTTCATTTTAAGGCTGAATAATATTCTATATCGGTCATATATCATGTTTTCTTTACCCATTTATTTACTAGTACTTTCTTATTCATCTCCATGTCTTGGCATGGATATTCACTACTCTGGTTTAGATATGTTTGGACCACACCAAACCTCACGATGAACCTTGGTTCCAATATGGCCAGTTAAAAGGTGTTTCAAATTTTCAGAGGTGGGTGGTTCATTAAGAGAGATTAAGTCTTTTTCTCATTTGTGTTCTCACTCTTGTAGGACAGGATTACTTATCCCGAGAATCTGAGAAGTGATGGTGGTGCCTCCCTAGTCTCTGGATGTGGGATTCTCCTCTGCTTACCTTCCTTTACCAGAAGTTAAGCAAAGAGCAGTGCTGTACCCTGAGCTTCTAAACCTTGATTCAGAATAACCACTCTCTTTAGAAATCACCCAGCATAAAGGCTTTTGTTAAAGTGACAGAAAATGGGCTAAGACATAACGTAAACCCAGGCACAGACTGTTAAATAATAAAATAGTCTGTTCTTCCTTCCTTCTTTCCTTCTTTCCTTCTTTCCTTCTTTCCTTCTTTCCTTCCTTCCTTCCTTCCTTCCTTCCTTCCTTCCTTCCTTCCTTCCTTCCTTTTTCTTTCTTTCTTTGTTTCTTTCTGTGTCTTTCTTTTTTTCTAAACATCCATATTATTTACCAAACTGGTTGTGCCAATTCACATTCCACCCAGCAAATCCAGCGACTTGTTTTCTCTGCCTCCTCCCAACATTTATCTCTTTCTGGTAACCACTAACAGGTGTGAGGTAATGCCTCTTCGTGGTTTGGATTTGCATTTCTCTAAAGCTGATGACTCTGAGCACATTTTCTCGCCATTTCTTGTCTGTTTGCGTGCCGCTTTTAAAGACGATCATCTATCTCCTCAGGTCCTTTGCTCACATTTAAATCAGGTTGCAATTTTCTTCTTTCTCAGTGAAGAAACCATTCTTTCCACACTGCACCTGAGTCAAAGTTGTCTGTGTGTGTGTAAGCTGGCATCTGAGCTCTCTGCTGTGTCTCATGGCTCTGGTTTTATTCAAGTGTTGTGTTGTTTGCATTCTTTTGGGCTAGTTACGGGGAAATTATTGTGTTCCTTCTGTTCTGTATTTCTTTGACTTTCCGTGTCCCGTGTAACCTTGCGTTGATGCTTGTACACCTGAAAAGCATTATCTTTTCCACTCAGCTGACTATTTCCCTTGCTGTCCATAGGCTTTTTAGGTCTGATCTAACCCTCGTTCTCTATTTTGATGGCCTGTCTGTGCCTGCTTTCTGTGTGGTATCCTAAAGCTCAGCACCCATATCAATCAATGTCAGGGAGTTTTCAAATGTCTTCACTTATTATAGCTTTATGATGTAAGAGTTAAACATAAGTGGTTAACCTATTTGAAGTCATTTTTGGTGTTGTGTCTGGCTTCATTCTTCATTCTTCTCCCAGTTCCCCCACTACCCCTTCCCCAGCATTCATTGAGGAAGCCATCTTTGCCCCACTGTGTATTCCCGGCAGTCTACTCAAAACTCAGTTGACCATTCATGTAAGAACTTGTATCTGAGCTCTCTGCTGTGTCTCGTTGTCTATATGTCTGGCTTTACTCCAGCACCATATCATATGCATTCTTTTGGGATGGTTACTGGAAATGTATTGCGTTCTCTTAGTTTCCTTGGTTTCCTTTTATGTTCATATAATCTTGGGTGTGATTTCTGCATACTCAAAGAAGCAATTACCTTTCCCGGATTCTACAAACTTGGGTTTCTAAGGAGCCACAAAACAAAAATGAGAATTGAAAAGCCAAGCTAGACATAGTGGCTAATTCCTGTAATCTCACTTGGGAGGTAGAGGCATGAGGAGCAGGGGTCCCCAATCACCCACAGCTACATAGTGAGGTCAAAGTCAGCTTGAGCTACAGGAGACCCCGTGTCAAAAACAAAAGCAAAAGTTTTAAAGTGCATGTCAGTATGAAATCACTGACTAGGGCTAGATGGGACGTTGCCCTCTAGTTATAGGGAGGACAATGGTGGCTCCAGCTCCAGGAGATGTCGTGGTCCTGGCCTTGAGGCAGAGGGACCACAGGACTCTGGGCAGCTCCACCAGCTGAGAGCGGGGTTGGTGCAAACTGCAGGTAACCTCAGTGGAAAGAGCTCCAGGTGTCTCTGATAGTGAAAGGCTACTCAAATAGGCAGTGAAGGCCAGCAGGGGCCTCCTGCTCCACTTTCCACTGGGGGGCCACTGAAGCTGAATCTCTCTCCTGCCTCAAGCTGTGAGGATTGCTGGCAAGGGTCGCACAACTTAAATGCTCCCCATCATTTTCTGTGTAGCCATCCCAGCTTTTGTGTTCTGCGGCATAGCAGCTTGCCATATTCTGGAGCTCTCCGAGAACAACTTTTCTCAGGAAGAAGTTATTATTGCTTTGTGGGAAGACTTGAATTATGACCCTTAATCTGCCATCTTGTTCCAAAAACTATTTTCAGAGCGAGAACATATTCAAGTTAATCTATATGAAGAGATTTTCTGTTTAGTACTTCCAGTGTGTTCTGATTTGCCTATAGCTGTTTTTAAAAATGTTCACATATTCTGTTAGAATATATGATTTTTATCATAAAAGAGTCACGTGAGAAAATTAGTCCAACTAATAATGTGAAAACTGTTCTCCCCACAGCATGCGTGCATCAAGGTATTCCTATGAAATGATCCCTTGCCTTCCCGTGGGGACCAATATTCAAGATGCACCAGCCCCTTTACATAATGGAATAGAGGTTGCTTATCACTCCTGCACATCTGTATGTTCTAAGACTCTAGATTGCTCGTAACGCCTAATTCAATGTAAATACTGTGTAAGCAAAGCACTGTTTTTTCCCTTTTTAATTTACTCTTCTCATATTACATTACATCCCAGTCACAGTCCCCTCCCTCCACTCTTCCCAGGCCCCCACTACCACCCCTCTTCCCCAGGTCCACTCCTCCTCCATTCTCATTCCGAAAAGAACAAGCCTAGCAAGGATATTTTTAGGTAATAATGACAAGAAAACAAAGTCTTTACATGTTCATCACAGCCATAGTTTTTGTTGTTTTCCAGTTGCTATTGGTTGAATCCATCAATCTACAACTTGGACACAGAGGCCCTATACCGCTGTGTGAAAATTAGTAATCTACAATAAAAAGAGCAATTCCACTGAGATCATCTGTGTGAGCCTTCTTATTGCTGTCATGGTTCTTACATGGTTCTCCATGTATTTCTTTGTCTGCTAAATAAAATGTTTATAGACGTTTGTTTATTGTGATTCGGAGGATTCATCCTAGAACCACTCAAGCACTAGACTGTATTCCTAACACTCAACACACATTTGTAAGCACTTTTCTTTGTTGCCACTGAAGCTATTGCAGCATGTAAGAGATAATAAGCAAGCTGGTGAGCAAGGTGTTTTCAAATATTTATTAGTTCTTCAAAGAAAATGAAAGAAGATTCCTGGAGATTGCTGGACAGTGCGAGTTGCTCCTTTGTACTTACAGGAGACAGAAAGTTAGAAGCAATGGTCTCGAGATGACATGTGCGAGCTGAGAGGCCCAAGAGAGCATAGCCTTGCCCTTTACCAGTCTTCATTTTTGCAATGTGTAATTGTAACTGTATTCATGCTCCCTTGCCATTATTTTAAACTTGATCCTAAGGAAGAATACAAGCCAAAGCAGGGTGCATAGCTTTTTTTTTTCATCCCGATCATGTAGATTATCAGAAGATCACATCAAGTAATACAGCAGCCTTGAACCATACCAATACAGGAATCCTAGATAAAGCATAGCAGCAGTTTCAACCCCCCCCCACACACACACACTCTGAGACAGACTGATGCTGAGAATGAGAGGGGTGGCAAGAAGCTACTGAAACTAGTATAAGAATCTGACTTTGTCCATACCGAGCCTGGAAAACCATTAATATAGCCTTCTCCTTCCTGGGTTTCTTTCCGAGACCTGAAGATTTCCTACTGGACCTTTCTACACTTGGATATCCAGTTTCCCTGGCACAATTTGTTGAGGAATGCATCATGACCCTATTGGGTATCCTTGGATATATGGGATGGGAAAAAAACCACATCAATCATTAATCCAGAAAATGCACTACAGGGTTGCCGGCAGGCCAATCTTACATTCAGTTTAGTTAACTATATATGTGTAAACTTATGCCTGTGATTTCTAAAATTGAGCCCAACAGCTTGTGTCTTACATATGTCTTAGCATGGATTTTTATTGCTGTGATAAACGTGACCAAAAGCAAGTTGGGGAGAAAATGGTTTTATTTGCCTTATAGGTCACACACCACCACTGAGGGAAGTGAGGGCAAAAACTCAAGGCCGAAGCAGAAACCATGGAGGAGATGCTGCTCTCTGGCTTGTTCCGTCTGCTTTCTTATACAACTCATGACCACTTGCCCAGGGATGGCAGTACTCGGTATGGGAGAGGCACACCCACGTCAATCATTAATCAAGGAACTGCACTGCAGACTGGCAGGAAGGCCCATCTTATGGGCTCATTTTCCAGGTTGAGATCCCCTCTTCCCAAATGATACAAGTTTTGTCGGTTTGTATCAGGTTGACAAAACTAACCATCATCGCTTCTGCATCCTTCTGACAGAATAAAGACCCCAAATCTGGTATGGCTCCCAAGTGAAGACAGAACGCAGTGAGCTTTGTCGATATCATGATGGACATTCCTGATCCCTACAAATTTTTGAGGTGAAAAGAAAGAATTCTTTGTCTTTCTCCACAAACCAGCACAGTTTCATCAATTATTTACTCTTCACAAAATCTAGGGGTTTGGTTTTGTTTTTGTTGTTGGTTGGTTGGTTTTTGTTTGTTTGTTTGTTTGTTTGCATCTACTTTAAAGATCTGGAAACACTAAAGTGGAGGAAATTTCGGGTTACTGAGTATTTGCTCCTCATAAAAATGTAAATGTTTAGCACCATGCTAACTAAAAAGCAGCATCAAAAGATTTGTTGGTCCTGGAAAGGAATTTGGATATTATTCTAGTATAATTGAAGTTCATTTGAGGGTTTAAAATAAGGGGTAATGGGATCAAATCAATCTGTTTAAGTGGATCCCCTGGACAGCTGTATAAATAATAGATCCAGGGCAGGTTAGGGTGGGAGAAAACAGTTAGAGGGTATTACCCTGCACTGCATGCAGATCAGAGCCTCTCCTCAGATAGAAACCCAAGAGAAGGAAAGCAATAAGTGAAGAGGCCTAATTTAACATCAGTGCAGCCATGACAGGCTGCAAACTATCAATACTGGAACTAGGCCTCAGCTTTATAATAAACAGAAAAAGCTACAAACCGTACCCTGCAAATTGAGACAAACAAACATTAGATACTCTGGAACACTAACAATAGCTTACTTAACATGTGTATACATGTGTATAAGCTGCCAATTTCCTTCAGCAATACCTACACCAATCACCGTTTGACAAGACTTCTATTACCCCACTCCTGCCCAATCAGGAGTTCAACCCCCATATGAATCCGGAATTCCTCTCACCTCCGTCCTTTACCCCTAAAAAACCCTGCCATAGCTGAGCTCAATGCTCTCCCTGATCCAACCACAGTGTTGGAACGGACGGAGAGTCCGAGCTCGAGCTTGCAATAAAGGCTCTTTGCTTTTGCATCTGAACTCAGACTCCTGGTGGTCTCTGGGGTGCTCATGACCCAGGCATAACAATAAGATGCTGATATATTATGAATGTAGACCTAATATAATTGGTCTGATGAACAGAAAAAAAAAAAAAAAAAACATCTAGCACCAATTCTAAAGCTTCAACTTTATCACTGGAGAGACTTTCCCAGAGTCACTTGCTGAGATGAGGTGGAATGGAAGAACATGTCTGTGGGTGGAAATCTGTTTTGGTCCTGTAGTGCTTGAGATGCCTGCTAGATATCTAAGATGAGACATGAGCTAGACAATTGAAATGTAAGTCTGGATCTCAGTGAGCAGCAAATGCTGGAGTAACAGGTTTGGAGACTCAACACTTACATGGTATTTAAAGCTATTAAAGTGGATGAGATCATCTGGGGAAAAAGAATCTTGGTGGAGACTGTAAAGGGGGCTGGAGTAGGCATTTTGCCTTCTGCTTTTAGAGGTTGAAAGCCCAAGGATCCATCTAATATCAGAGAGATTCCTCCAAAGGAAAGAGGAAACAGAAAGATGGGTGTGGTAGCATCAGAAAGGAAACCATGCCTAAGAGGTTCTATGCTAGAGTCCCAAAGTAACCTGCAACCAGAGGTTATTGGCCATGCTCTCTGGGATGATATCTCCATGTGGTTAACATGTTCTAAGATTTGAGTTGCTCTCAGCTTCTGTGCTGGCTAATCATGCATCAATTTAACACACAAACTACAGCTATTGGAAAGCAGGGAACCTCCATTGAATAAAATGCTACCGTAATATCTGACCATAAGACATTTTCTTAATTAGATTGATAGAGGAGGGCCCAGACTATGGTGGATGGTGCAATCCCCTGGGCTAGTGGGCCTGGGTTCGATAAGAAAGCAGACTGAGCAAGCCATGGGAGCAAATCGGTAAGCTGCTCCTCTATAGTCTCTGTGTCAGCTCCTGACACCAGGTTCCTTCCCTGTCTAAGTTCCTGCTCTAACTTCCCTAGATGATGAACAGCAATATGGAAGTGTAAACAAAATAAACCCTTTCCTCCCCAGATTGCAAGGGAAACTCTAACAAGACAGCTTCCATATCAGTCAAATACAATAGAACCATCGGTGTTGAGACTAGCATCTTCTCAGAGTTTTAGCCACTGACTGTTTCGCCAAAAAGGCCTGCTTATTATCCATCCATTCAACAAAATCAACCCACCACATGTCTCTCAGACAGGAGACCGGGCATGCTGGTATAAGGACTAAGATAGTCCCTTGGGAGAGAAAAACAAGCAGACGGTGTAACAAATGATAAAAATAATAATCACAAATTTATACTTGCGAAAGCTATGCCTCCTTCTGCACTCAATGAGTTTCAAAAATGGTGCTAACCAAGTGGTGGTGATGCAGGCCTTTAATCCCAGCACTCAAGAGGCAGAGGCAGGTGGATCTCTGTGAGTTCGAGACCAGCCTGGTCTACAAAAGCTAGTTCCAGGACAGCCTCCAAAGCCACAGAGAAACCCTGTCTCAAAAAACCAAAAAACAAACAAAACAGAAAGCAGTGCTAAGATGGCTTCAAAAACTCAAAATGAATCATGGCTCTAAACGTGAGAACTATAGCTATGAAGTTCTTAAAAGAAACCATAAGAGTATATCTTCCTGATCTGGATGGAACAAAGCATTCTTGGGTCTAACTCTGGAGTATAAATGTCTAAAGAGGAAAATAAATTGGACTTAATCAAAACTAAAAGTGTTTTGCCATCATAACCTGAAAAACAGCTACAGAATGAGAGAAATTTTATAAAAGGAATTTATATCCAAAAATGTAAAGAGGTTTGAAAATTCAACAATAGGAAAAAAAGTAGTCTTATTAAAGGTGGGAGGAAGAGGAGGAGGAAGAGAAGAGTAGATGGGGTGGAAAACCACCAAGGATGGGAGGAGGAACCAGAATCTATCATGAGTGTTTGTTGAAGAATACGCTCATTAAAAGATCTGAATAGAAATTTCGCCACAGAAGACACAGAAAATGGTCAGTGAACACAGCAGTCAGCAGGGGGTGCTTTCATTGTTACAAACGAGGCATTCATTGTTAACTGTAGCTCATATTTGATCATGTTTCTCAAGTCTACACTTAGCAGTTAAGCCTGCAGCATTCCAAACTCTTCATGCCTTCACAGGACCACATTTGTAGGAACAGAGAGCATTAATTTTTCAAAAAGATCATTATCAGGTTGACTTTTTCAGCAGATATCCAAATCTCCCAGCTCTGAACTCTCAGCATCTCACTTTGCTCTCTGCCAACCCCCTCCCAACTCCATATGGATTCAAGGATGCCCCTTACAGATAGACCATCTAAGCATACCAGATCTCTTATCTTTTTGGTTGTGAGCCGAGCCTTTAATGACTGAGCTATCCCTCCAGCCCAACATACCAGAACTCAACCAGAATGCTATCACAGTACCCCATCATCATTCAGGGGTAGCTATAATATAGACTGCTATATTATATATATTTTAAGCCAGGTCAAAGGTACTCTGTCAGTAATGCATATTTGACCCGAGTAATTTATGCACTGAAAGGCAGAGGTGTTTTGTTTTCTAGTAGCTAAAAATAGGAAGCCAGAAAGTCATACTCAATCTAGCCTGGAGTGAATCATACATCCAACAGTGGGCTATCTATAATGGCCCTGTGGCAAGGGTCTGGTTGTTTCTAAGTCCTGAGTACAATTCCCTGACAAGGCTTCATCTCACTTGGTAGTGGGAAGCCATCAAAGCAGAGACTCACATTGTAACAAAGGGTTTTAAGAATAAGGGACTGCTAAGTTCTTAACCCTAAACACAACATCTATTCCACCAGCTCCAAGGCCCAAAGAACATCATGAAGGAGGGTAAGGAAAGACTGTAGAGCCAGAGGATGGGGAGGAGTTCTACAAAATGTTAGCCTCAAAATATGATACAGCCATTCTGATCATGAGCACACACGAACTATGACCATATGCACAAAGTGTAAAACCAGAGCGGGGCAGGAATAGGGAGGGAAGAAGGAGTCAACAGCAGTGGGAGGGTCATAAAAGGGTACATTATAAACAAGCAAGGAATGTCCAAAATCGTACACCAATTTAAAAATAAGATCTTTATCTTATTATCTGAAGAAATCAATTCTTAGTCATCAGTGAGTCAGGAAGAGGACTTCAAGACTCAGATTAGAATCAAAATCAAGCCCAGGAAGATGAGCAGTGTTTCTGGTCAGGCAGAACACAAAGTACTGGCCTACAGAAATATGAGTTAATAAGTGGGTGCTGCTCAAACCATGGAGCTTGTCATCTATGTTGTAGCTCGAGAGAATAAATGCCATCTCTTTAGCAAGTTCTCTGAAGCCTACAGTGCAGACCATTGACTAGTATTAGGCATGAACAGAAAGAGCATATTATTTGTCTTTGTGTCATCCTCCAATTCAAATAAGAATTTAAGGTAATTTTTCGAATACATTTATCTGAATGCTTGGATAGGATACTGGCACCAGCATATCTTGACTGGAAAATATCGTCCTCATTTGGATTTTAACGACACTTAGGAAATGTGTAAAATGCTAAGCAGTTAATCTCCATTATCACAGTTTATTCCCACAACAAGTAGTGGGCTGGGAATCAACACAATCATAGCTTTTTAAAAAATGTTGAAAAAATATGCATAGCTTCTTCACTAAAAGAAGATCTTCTAATTAGACTTGGATTTTTTTCTGCTGCGAATCTTACACTTGTCTGCTATGTCAAATCCAATCAAATCTACTTCACTGTATGTGTGATAGACAGACCAGAGATATATCACTGAAATGATACAAAACTATGCAAAACAAAACAGTCATAATAAACATCTCCAAAGTGACAGACAGCCAACTAATACAGTGTCTGGGCTTGTCAGGGATAATAAAACATGTATCTGTAGTCTTTTCAAACAATAAATGTTGCCATCCAACCTGAGCACATGATGCTTGGGACATGATGTTACAGGGCAGAAGAGGCCATGAGTAGGATCAGCCCATGGTTACTCTGTGAATGTCTCGTATTGTAGATTCCAAACATTGAGCAAAAATGTAAAGGCCTTGCCTGAAATCTGTACCTATTCAGACCTTTTAGGTCCAAGGCAGGGTGAGCAGCTCTATGATGGAGAAGTCCGGGCACATCTCTGTATTTATTTCATCCTAATTCTGTTTACATGTTTGATGATGTAAACATAGAATTCTGTTGGTGACTGGTTTAACCAAATACTTTTAACCCACAGCACTACATGGGTGCTTCTCTTATGTGATATCATACTTGCCTGTATTTGGTTGTCCTGAACTTTGCCATGTGTCAAAATAGATGATTTCTCTTTTGGAATGAAAAGAATTTTTTGCTTAATATTTTTATGCATCTCACTAAATTTTTGTATTTCAAACTCTCTTGTCATTGTCATGGAAATGGCCTCATGGCTGTCACTGTAGAAAATAAAAAGAAAGTCACAGCATATTGAAAGATAATATAAACCTATTTTCCTAATTTCATAAAATTGTGTTTATATATCTGATATATTGGAACTATATGTTTTTGTAGAACACACACAGCAAAATTCAGAGTGAGAAGATATGTCTTGAAGGGTAGTGGACGCTAACTGCAATTTATCCCTGGTGACCTGTAGGGATTTTTAATTTTCTTTGTGACACTCAATATTTCAAGTTTTCTGCAATGATCATATCATCAAAAAAGGACATCAAAGATTTTAAATTGCTAAACAATTTGTGATATTGCCATGGTCTTCATTTGTCACCCAAAATTCATGTTAAATTTCATTACCACCAATATTATAGCATTGAGAAGAAGGGACTTTGAAGAACTTATTAAGCCAGGGGGACTAGATGAGTGCCCCTATAAAATACTTTGAGGGAACACGTTGCCTTCTGACCTTTTGTCATTTTTATTTTTTGCTCTTACATCTTCTGTATTATAAAGATGACATGAAATAAAAGAGTCACCAGTGAAATAAGCTCTCCCCAGATGAGGAACTCAGTACTTTAATCTCAGACTTCCCAGACTCTAAATGTTCTTAAAGTAGGAATGGAATAAGTCTTACATATTTCCCAAAGACCAAACACCTCTATCTCCTTATTAACCTTACCGTGTAAGACCCTCTGACAGGAAAGATGGCCTAATTCGGCATGGGGGAAGAGGGCTGAGGAGTGGGTGGAGCATGGGCTGACCTGACAGCAGGATCAAAGGTTCCATCGTCTTACAAGAGTTGTATATTAATCTTTTGAAGACTTAGTTACTTTCGTGGTTCTGCCAATCCTCTGTTTTGACTAACTGGCCCGACTAAACCTCTCAGCACATCTGCTCTGCCTTTCCCTACAGATGCCTGTGGCCGCTACCAGTCTCTAGCACCTGACTTACCAGCCACCAAAGTCTGAGGACCGCCACCACCACTCCCCTCCGTGGAGGCAATGCCTTTCTGGAAGTCATCTCATGAGAAGAAGGAAGAATTGCCACTTGAACCTTGACTGGAAGCCACTGTCACTCATTCCCTCAGAGCTGTCATTCCTGTCACCTGGTTTGCTTGTCCTCACCTCTGGATTCATCTCTGAGCAACTATTCTCCCCCCTTTGCAAATCTCTTCTTGGTATTGGGAAGCCTGATGAAGGTGCTGGATGGAGAATATTCAAGTGGCTGACTCCCCTTTTTATTTTCAGAACGAGAGATTAGGAGGACATCTGGCTGGTGGCCCATGACCCTAACTCTCCTAAGAGAAATTCTCTTGTCCTGATCTCACAGGATTCCCTGAGTTCATAGAAGCCATTCACAAATTTTAAATTAAAACTTAAAGTGAAGAAACTTCTTGGAGGTTTGGCCACTTTACTTCCCAGGGTTGGGTCACGACTGGTTGTTTTGCTGCCAGGGTAATCAGGGGAAGTAAGGGTACTCTATGAAGGATGACAGCATCAAAAACAAAGACAAAAGTAATAGGGACTAACAATGTGGGTCAAAAACAGTGGCCCAGGACTGACCCAGGCTGGAGGGGAAGATGCCAGGAGCAGTGTTTTCATTGGGAAACCAGTGGACTTTCCAGATTGCATGCTTTACAAAAAACTTTAAGCAGAAACTGAAATTTGCCTCTTAAAATAAGCAAGTAACGTGAATCGAGAAGTAAGGAAAACATTTCAAGGTTTCGCTCAGTTTTACCCAAGAATGAATGCTATAGATGTCAGGATGGGGACCCCCAAATGCAGTGGCTTTAGAGCCCATTTGATGTGAGGGAACCAAAGCTACCCATAGACGCTCTCCTGAGGAAAGCAGGGCCTAGGGGCGTGTGCAAGGTGCACACTGCCTTGGGAAGTTTCCAGAGTCTTGAAGGGGTGCTCCTCCTGCAGAGTGGCATCTGAGCTGCTCCCCTTGTGTGAAGGACTTTGTATTCTTCACATCCCGGGTGCTCTGCAGTGCACCCCGCCCCCCTTTCGCTGCCCGAGTTTAAAGCACTTCTATTAACTGTGACTCTTGGTCCTTCCTTATACAATATTTGTTACCATCCAACTGCTGATTCTCAAGCGGAATTGCGTAAAGAACGTTTGCTGACTACCGGGTAAAATCTGACGAGTTTGAACAAGTGTCACAACTACAGATGCGGGTCTGGGTCTTACAATAAACACCCTCCAATGGCCAAACGCGGTTTCCTTCAACTCTCACATAGTGGCACAAAAGAACACAGGTCCTGCGACTGGGGGTTAGCTGCTTTTCCTTTTTGAGATAATCTTCATTTGTGAGCACATCTTTCGTAGCAGATGCTTTCAGTATTTAGTAATCTAAGGAAAATGGATGGGTAAATACTCGGATAAATGTTTTGATAGCAAAAGCAGAGACGCTCTGGTCTTGCTGGGACGATATCCACGTTTCTGTCTTCTTGGTTTTCCTCTTGGGATGCTGAGTTATCTGTGCATGTGACAGGAGGATCAGGAGTTGGAGGCCACCCTGGGCTACATAGCAAGACCCTGTCTCACAAAGAAAAATATAAGGAGCCAATGAGATGGTTCAGCAGGTAATGGCAGTTGCTGCCAAGCTTGATGACCTGAGTTTGATGCCTGGGACCCATAACGTGGGAGGAGAAGACCGACTCTTAAAAATTGTCCTCTTGCCCTAAAAGAGACAAACTTTGTCCCCCGGAGAAAGGGAAAGGGTCACGATCCCCTGAGAGAATGAGAAGGGAAGAAGAGGAAGGATGCAGAGGTCATGAGGGAGCAGAGAGGTTGAGTCGGGTGTAGATTAGAGGAAAGGATATGGAATAGGTAGGGTTTTAGTTGGGGGGTGATAGGGGAGGAAGGGAGGGAGAAGGGAACTGGGATTGTCATGTAATTCAATCTTGTTTCTAATTCAAATAAAAAAATTGAAAAAAAATTGTCCTCTTACCTCTATACGTGCACCCTTGTGGCCTCCATATTCATACAAAAGAAATGAGTATAAAACTTAAATAAATAAAGTGGAAGGCTATTTTTAAAACATGAGAGGAAAAATAACTATGTCGTAGTGATTACCTGTAATACCAGTACTCGGGAGGTAGAGACAGGCAGATCCCAAGTTTGAGGCCAGGATGGGCAGCATAGTGGGACTTTCTGACAAAGGGCCAAATCTACATATTGCAGTCTTTTCTGTGGAGGCCCTAAAAGCTAGTCTCAGTTTTGAAGGTTGGGGATGACCTGTAGAGAGCAGTTATAATAATAGCAATAATGGATAGACAAAACTCAGAGATCATAAAGGAATGTTAACTCTTCAACTACACACAAGACACTGGGTCTAATTTGAGGAAGTCGGCTCGTCCCCAGATTCTTGTAGATTTCTTAAATATAGTACAGGGTGGTTAGGAATCAGATTCCTTCAAAGTATAAATCTTGAGACTGCCTAGTTTTCTTCCCCTGTTGAAACTTCCCACCATGAGGGACAGTACAGTCATGCATTGCTTAACAACAGAGATTTTCTGAGAAGTGAGTCACTCGGCAGTTTCACCCAGCATGCACCTCCCAGAGTTCACTCACCCAAACCTGCATGGCGCAGGTGACCACTCCCCAAAGCCTCCTGATGCAATCAGGAAATGTAGCAAATGAAGATGTGTGAGGCTGTTGTTGGCAGAATGGACATATTGTCTTACTGCTGGGTTTCAGTTTGTGCACAGTAGTACAATCTCAAGTGATAATAAAACACAAAGCATGGGAAATACATAAAGCAGTTGCAGAGTCATTGATTTTCATCATTAAGCATCATATATTTATATAATTACATTGTTGGGCTTCTATGTGACCGGCAGTACACCGGATGTGTTTAGACCGCCATCCCCACAAACAGCCGTGCAATTCTTTGAGTTAAAATGTCTCTATGAACTTTTTAGTTTCATTATATTGTGAGACCTCCATCACACTCATGATCCATGAGACTTCCGTGATGCAGCACACAGTGTGGTATTTCTGCGTCAGGACTGGAGAAAACCTGTCTTTAGTGGTGACCCAAGTCACAGAACCCAGGGGATTATCAGCAGAGCAGAGAGCCATTAACCTCAAATTTAGCTTTAAATCCTTTATCCCTAGAGGCAGAAAGCAATCTCTCCTTCATTTGAGCATACAGATGCCTCTGTAAGTAGTGTAAGGACCAGAGTTCAAATCCCTGTACTCATATAAATGCCAGGCAGGTGCAGACCTTCCTGCAATTCTACCTCTGGAGAAGCAAGCTGGACATGTAAACTACATGAATCTGCGATCTCTGCATTTAAGTGAGAGGCTCTGCCTCAATATAAGGTGGACAGTGATCCAGAAAGACACTAACCATTAGTCTATGGTCTCCACTTGCACACACTCACACACACTTTTGTTCTGATACAAAAGGTACAATAATCTATTGGTACAGAAGTAATTTTGAATTTTTTAAATCATCATCATATGTAAAATAGTGGTTAGTAGTACCATGCAAATATTCTCTTCACTAGTTATTCAATCACTTCTATAATCATTGAATTCACAGGATGAGAAATAAAAGCTAACATACTCAGAAATAACGAGCCGTCCACCACAGTGCTTATCTCCTCAGCCTTGATCCCATCATTTTCAAACAGAAAAGGTTTCATTTCAAGTTGAGAGTCGTGTCAGCCTGCTCAGCATAGTGAAGATCAAAACATGGCCAGGCCACTCACTGCTAAAATACACTGTCAAATCTTTT
The DNA here is from genome assembly GCF_003668045.3 of Cricetulus griseus. Taxonomy (NCBI): domain Eukaryota; kingdom Metazoa; phylum Chordata; class Mammalia; order Rodentia; family Cricetidae; genus Cricetulus; species Cricetulus griseus. Next base: position 226,713,326 of record NW_023276806.1, read on the forward strand.
ATCTGTCACTCAGGCCAGTCATCCAGACCATTAAAACTGTGCTTCATTGCAAGTCCTGTGACAGAAGCCAACCCCAGGAAAGTAGCAGAAGACATGTCCTGCTCCCTCTCTGCCTCACGCTTCTCATCTGACTTCAAAGGCTCATCTCTCTTCACAGCTCTTCTCCCACTTAGGGGCTGTTCATATGGTTTTCTACACCTGCAGAATGTCCGTTTTCACCTGAGTGAGTCATACAAGAGGAGCCAGTGAGGCAAACCATTAGCAATCGGGGAAAAAAAAATACTATGATGGCATTAGGAAACGTCAAACCAGATAAATTATCATAAGAAATGGATGGAAATTCTCCAAGATGCAGTATCTGAACAAACAAATTTGCAACAACACTTTATAAATAGATCATACTAGGCAATGGCTGTGCCTGAATAGTTTCTATTTAGAATCGTCTCAGTACTAAACACTATTAGAACTTGACTTATGGTCACTTATTGTCTTGCGTTCCTCTTAACTAGTCCATTCATACAGGAAGGGAAAAGGGTTTTCCATACAGCATGGAAAGCTTTTTGAATGTTTGCACCCTGCTTCCCGTTGCCCGTTGCTCTCGGGAGATGGATGTATGTTCAGATCACCATATCTAGATGTTTGATAAATTCTTTTTAAATTAATTTGTCTGGGATTTGTTTTTTGCAGAGGGTCTCACCTATCTCACCCTCATGTCAAACTTGCTATTTATAAAGCCCAGGATGATCTTGAACTTGTGGATCTCCTGCCTCTACACACACCTCCTTAGTGTGAGAGTTACAGATGCATAGCACCATGCCCTTTATGCAGTGCTACGGATTGAGCACAGCACTTTGTACATGCACACAAGTACTGTATCAGTTGAGCTATTTCCCAAGCCCCAATGGATTCTTGTTAAAAAGTGGGAGGAGTTGAGCGGTGGGGTGAATGTCTTTAATCCCAGTACTTGGTAGGCGGAGACGGGTGGATTTCAGTGAATTACAGGCCAGCCTGGTCTACAGAGCTAGTTCCAGGACAGCCAGGGTTGTTACACAGAGAAACACGGTCTCAAAAAACAAAGAAAAGGGTAAAAAAAAATATAACAAAACTCATTCATGTCTAGCAATGGCTGGAGTCATTGTAAAGGTTAGGTGTTGTATCAAGGAACCATCAAAGATCACTCACATTTCTGAATATATAAGGTAATGTCAGTTGATGAGCCAGTTTCTAATGCTAATTCTCACTGATATAGAAAGAAAAACTTTGTATGAATAAATATTATTTAATATAATAGTATTCAAATATAATAGTATTCAAAATTCAAAGCAGGTATTCAAATAATATGTGTTGAGTGCCTACCATGTGCCAGTAGGGGAACAAGGCAGGCATGAATCCCTGTCTTTTTGGAGCATGTATTATAGTGAAGGAACTAGACCATCGATAGCACAAATAAGTACATTATATGTTGATAATTGTGGGGAAAATCAGGATTAGGCAGTATTCAAGTCTGCAGTTTAGACACAGAGTGGCAGTGAAGATGCCTGGAGGAAGTGAGAGAGTGAGTCAGGACACGGTCTCGAGAACACGCCACTCACCCAGAGCAAAGCACCCGAGAAACATACCTGAAGTACTCCAGGAAACCAAACAGACAAGAGAAGTGTGAGGAGGATTTGGGTTCGGTATGATCAAGACATTGTACACATGCATGAAACTGCCCAAGAAAACAAATTAAAACTTTCCTTTTACAACGCTGAGGAGTCAATTGTAAAGGTTACGTGTTGAAGCAGATGACTTCAGATTTGAAGCACTTCCTTTCACCCTCGGATTTGAGCTTTACTCTTGAGGTGGAAAGCAAACAGAGTCACGAAAGAACTGCAACATGATACAATTTGTATTTTTAGTGAATCCCACTGATGTGTTGAAAACAGACTAAAGGCAAAAGGACAGTAGAAGCTGCCAAACCAGTTTGGAGACAATTGCCATAATACAGTCGTATGATAACAGTGGCTTGCACCAGACTGTTGCCGTGGAGGTGGTGGTAAACAGCAGAGTTATGGATTCTCCTGGAAGGCGGACAATTGTAACTGGATCCCTAATGTTTTCAGACCTTTGTGCCGCAATCTGACTTTCAGTAGATGAAAGGAGCAGCTTTGCTTCCTGAGAAACCACGACTCAGAAGCGTATCGCCCACAAATGCTCAGTGTTAAATGATGTGGCACCCCAGTTGTTGAGCTTCAGAAATTGACTGCAAGAGATTTGACCAAAGCAAGTGGAAGACAAAGATGTCACGTACTGACACAAAACCAACAAACACAAAACAGTGGAATCATTGTGTTAGGATGTGATCGCAAGACATCAAGAGTTCAATTTTTGATGCAGATTTGAAATAGCCAGTCTCGTACAGGTGTAGAGAAGGGATATGCGTGTGTAGGTCAGAGAGACAATCCTCATGAAAGGTAGACTACTCTGCTCCATTTTTCAGATGCGAAGCCTGGGGTGGAAACACTCGAACGCCTGATGTTTGGAAGAATTGCTTTCAGTTGAAACCCACAGGAAAGTATGAGATAAGCAAAAGGGCAATGGAAAAAGCTGAACAATACTCAAGGCAATTGCGCAGTCAATGGCCACTCTCTTTCATCCTGTTGGCTCCAGACTGAACCACAAATCTGGTCTTACCCAAAAATACGGAAACTGTACTGTTGTCATCCTACATCAGACAGTCATGACCACAGATCCTCAAGAGGAAGTTTATGGAAAAATCTCCTAGAAGACTCCTCAGGTAAAGCAGCTCCCACCAATCAAAGGCAAAGCCCAAGAGTGAGATGATGGTAGTGATGAGGGCATCAACGTGTGTAGAGAGCTGGGAAAGAAGAGGAAGCTTGAAGGGTGACCTACCCTTTAAACCATTCAGTTCTGACTGACACTTGCCATTTCTTCATCGCTTCCCCATGACTCTAGTTGGCTGAAATTTCTGGAGAAACTTGCAAAGAGTTGTAACGGAGCCAACTATGGGCTTCATCTCTGAGAGTACCAAGTCTTTGTTTCTAGTCTCCAATAAGCAGCGTCAATCGTACTTGCCTGTGTACAATTGACACCCTTCAAAAGTCCCGAGAGATAACTCAATGGTCCCAAAAAATGTGGTACATATTCCTCATAGCTCCTTTTTCACATGGTAATCATGGTCAGCTATTTGTATCAAACAGAAATCCTGCTGCCTGGTCTTCTGGGACCAGGAACATAAAGTAACTAGGTGAAAGTCATAGAATTTTTTAGGACTCTTCTCCTGTCACTTTTTGGTAGTGTCCTTGAGCCTAGGAAGCAAGACCTGCATGCCCACAAACTCTAAACCTGTGTGGATGGGAAACGTGGATTCTCAGAGTGGATCCCTTGGTCAGCAAAATCATTCTCAGAAGCTTCCTGAACCTGAGCATTTTATTTGCTGAGATAGTGTGCAAATTCATGGCCATTACTCTGAGGTACATTCCCCATTTTAAGGGAAGCAGCCAACGCACCCCTCCCCGAGAGTCACCTCAATGCTAGCACATCCCTTGCATATACAAGTCATTCTTGTGCTCTTGGGAAAGACAGCTCCCAAATGGCAAGCCTGTGACTCTAACTGTGCTAAAGAATGTGAAAAAAAGAAAACAATGGGTGTAGGACTTGAAAAGTCCAACCCGAGATCTAGGTAAAGAGCCAGAAAGCTTCTACATCTGTCAGGTTAAATAATAATAATAATAATAATAATAATTATTATTATTATTATTATTATTATTATTTTGTCTCTTTTCACATGTGACTGCAAGTCTGAAATTTGTGAGAAACAAAACATGAGTCCACTCAGTGAGTGACACCAATCTGGGAACAGCAGGACCCAGAAAACTGATATGGAGACTTGTGAGTATATTCCAATAAAGGGTCTACATGGACCCTTAAGTTCTGCCAGGGCTTCCTAAGCAACAGAGGCAGCGCTTCCTGCCAAAGCTGGAAGACAGATCCCTCTCTGTAGATCCTGCAATGGGCTCCTTACAAAGCACTAGCAGGCCTGCTCAGAGCTCCACCCCCTTTCATTGCTGATTCTAGTCACAGCAGGTCCAAGAGGGCGAGGTACAAACTGTAACCCATGAAGAGGCGTGCACCACACCAAACTCTCAAGGAGGATTGCTGAATCAAAGGGTGCAATTTTATATTGCCAAATTACCCTTTGTATGCATTGTACTAGTTTATAGTCTCATCAGCAGTGTGCAGGGAGCAACGTTTCCTTGACAGCTTAGCAACAGGATATTTGGTGAATGTTCAGAAAGTTTGACAAGTAGGTACTTTTAAAGTGATAGGACTACAGTCTTCTTAAATGTGTATTTCCCCAATTATAAATATATAAATATATTTCTTTTGTTTCTTTCCCTTTCTGTGAATTTCATTTTTCATATTCTTATGTTTTTTCTTGTATTTGTTCATTTTCCTTTTATTTCTGGGAGCTGTTTATTTATTGAAGATTAAAGCTTTTTATGATACAGATGGAAGAGACTCTCTTAACTTGATGTTTTGTAATTCTTACACATTTTTGTCATGGAAATATTTTAACTGTAATGAACCAATCATTTCTTTTGTGAATTTTAGAGACTTTCCACATTCCAAGGTTTTCAAGGATGTTTAATCTCCCACTTTCATCTGGCAATCTGTATAATTTCTGCCAGTCAAATCTCTGATATGTTTGGAGTTTATCCTGTTAATGGTTTGAGATGTGGCAACATGTTTTTATTTCTGTTTTTTGTTTTTGTTTTTCCAGATAGCTACCTTGTTTTCTAAATATCAGCGACTGAATTTTCCTCTGATTTGAAATTGTAGTTTCAGCTATGCTGAATTTATACTAAATTATTACATATATAATAGATGTGCTGTCCTGGACTGTCTAGTCTATGGGTTTATAATTATGCATATTTTTTAAATTGTGAGGCTATGCTATATTTTAAGTTAAGAGACAGCCTGTTTAGTTTCAGTCTTCTTCTAGGCATCATTCAATTTCACAATAATTCTTGACTTTGTCCATATTTCTTATATAAATTTAATTTTATATTTCTGTAATCTTATGTTAAACAAACAAGTTCCTGAGGACAACTGACATGCTTATAAAAAGCACAGAACATAGTGTTCCATAAGTTCATGTTTTATTGAGTATTTTAAGTTTTCTTTCATACAGAGCTTATGCATTTTATGTACATTTTCCTTTTAGATATTTGTTCTTATTACAAAAACAATCCTCTTTTTTTTTCATTGTGTACTCTAGGTGATAACTATTTGTGTGTCAGAATTTACTTCTGCCTATTTACTTTGTACCTCAATACCTTATTAATTTATTGTTGTGGTGTTATGGTAGTTTTTAACTTACTATTATATTTTTATTTATTTCTGGAGGAGACATGTGTCAGGGACAACTTGTAAAAGTCAGAAGACAGATTACAGGAATCAGTCAGTTCTCTTCTTCCACCATGTAGGTCCCAGAGACTGAACTAGGGGTATCAGGTTTGGCAGTATGCTCCTTTTCCCCTCTGCCTGATACCCCATGTTCTACAGTCATTTTAATGTTGGCATGGGTCATTTGATATATATATATATAATATATATATATATATATATATATTCAATATATATATTCTGGGCTGGAGAGCTGGCTTAGCAGTTAAGAGTACCATCTACATGGTAATTTATAGCCATCCTGATCTCCACTTCCAGGAAATGTGATGATACTCTACGGTTTTGGACAGCAGGCATGAACGTGGTAGATATTCATATATGCAGGCAAATCATTCAAATGAATAAATAAATACTTAATTGTTCCCCCTTGCACCTCGCTTGGGCAGCACAATAGAGCCAACCTTGTTGGCAGAGGTATGGGTGAGCCAGCCCCCAAAGTTGTGAGCACGGGAGAGCTGTCGCCATACTCATCTGCCTTGGGGAGGCATGGGCAGGGAGAGATGCCCTCCCTGGGGTCATAAGAGCAGAAGACCTGTCCCTGCCCCCACCGGAAGCAGCACTCAGGAGAGCAGGTCCTTGCACCTCACCCAGGAAGCACAATAGAGCCGAACCTGTTGGCAGAGTTGTGGGTGAGCCAACCCCAGGGGAGAGCTGTCCCCATTACTCATCTCATGTGGCAGCTAGGGCAGGGAAGAGATGCCCCGCTCGCCCTGCGCCACCCACCAACCCTGAGGCAGTGAAAGAGCTGGCCCAGAGGTCATAAGAGCAGGAGAGCGGTCTCTGCCCCTCCTCAGCGGCAGCACTCGGGAGAGTGTCCCCTTCAGCTCACATGGACAACACTGTAGAGCTGGCCATCAAGGTGTAGGTGTGGGAGAACCGACCCTGAGGATGCGAGGGTGGGAGAACTGGCCCCACCCCTTGCTCATCACTCGCCAGGGCAATGCTGGAGAACTCAGCCTGGTGGTGAAGACGGGAGAGCTGGCAGGCTGATCAACCCTGCAGCTAACTACCCAGAACCGGAACCAGAGTCATGCATTGGCCCACGCCAACATCCCAACATCCCAACATCCACCGCATCTGTGATCTGTGGAGCACTGGGTTGGAAGCTGGGAGCAGGTTTGGTTCTGTGAACCCAGGGCTGCAGATGACAGGACCGCAATGGAATGTCCCAGTGAGGGCCCAGTGTCGACGGTGTAGCAGAGATCAGGGGTCTTGAACCAGACCGATGATTCCTTGTGATGAACTCCTTCATAGAAAAATGTATGGATAAAGGAGTTTACTGTGTGATTCGCTGTGTCACACTACAGCTTCCATGATGAGATTCACCCCCCCCCCACACACACACACACAGACATACTTTTTTTTTTCCTTTTTTCTCTTAAGTTTTATTTTGCTTTATCCTGGTTGGGAGGATGGGAGATAGGTGGAATCGGGAGGCATGATGTAAAAGACACAAAGAATAAATAAAATTCAAATAAAAAAACACTGGGATAGACACTCGTTGAGACTGTGTGTTTTTGCCACCGGAATAGACAGCACTTAAAGCAGCTATTGACTTTGAGATTCTGGGGTTTGGATCACATGACAATGATGACTAATGGAAAAGAATGAGAGAAGATTAATTCTGGTGTACAAATAGTTTTTTTAGTACCTCTCCCTTTCCCTCTCCTCCAGTAAATAAAGCTACCTTGTTATATATTTATAACATAAAAATATATCTTCTTCACCTATCTGTTACCTGTAAGTTAATTGCTTTCTCTAACCCAGGTATTTTCACTAAAATGAAAACAGTGGTAGTCCCAGTTATTGAAATGTTTTTAACTTTGTAAGATTGCTATAGATTCAATAAATGTGCTGCAAGTTTTCAGATGATATAAAATGTCACATTACTAAATGTATTATGAGTGTTTATCAAAAATTAGTATTAGAACGTTTTCCATGGTCTTCCAGAATATTCAGAGATGATCACACAAATTTTCTTAGGATTTATTAATATAGTAAGCTGCAGTGATGACTGTCCTGATTATTTTCATTATTAGTCCTTGGCTTAAGAAAGCAGGGTTTCTCTATTTAAGGAAATTGAAGGATATATGCAGATCTACAACAACATCAAAGAGATAAGGAATGTACAGAAACCTTTCCTTAAATTATCCATTTCTTTGCTAATCTATTCATGTATTGGTTTGTTGTTTTCAAACAGCATCTCACTCTAGCCCAGGCTGACCTGGAACTCACTCTGTAGCCTAGGCTGACGTTGAGCTAATAGACATCCTGCCTCAGCCTCCTGAGTACCAGGATTACAAGCCATATTAGGCTCCTTAAAATTTAGAGATAGTATTTTACAGGATAAAATATACATAGCAAATTAAATCATTTGTGAGAAATAAACAGAGCTTTAAAATGTAGGTAACATTTATATTAAATATCATCTGTTTGGAAATTATAATGAAATGACCTAATTTTTTTCTTCCAGGTAGGAATGTTAGTATGCTGGCTATACTGCTAAAAAGTCCTTTCCCCTGGGCTCCCAGTGCTTTGCCTATTGTACATAGTTTTTCACTTATGTGCTGCCTGGTGGTGACGGTCATTCTTTCACCACCCTGCTTTATCTTTTGTTTTGTTTTTCCAGTCCTGAAAAATTGAACTCGAGGCCTTGTGCTTGGCAAGCAAGCGCTCTAGCTCTGAGCTGCATCCTTGGCCCACATTGCTTTAAGTACGATAGCACTCAATAATTCCGTTATACTCCTTACTAGTCATAACATCAATAAACCTAGGTGGCAGTTTCCCTTTTTCTATGCTATTTAAAAGTCAAGCATATAAGAGCTGGAGAGATGGCTCCATGGTTTAGAGCATTTGCTGCTCTTGAAGGGCACCTGGGTTCGATTCCCAACACATTCATGATGGCTCACAATTATCTATAACACCAGTTCCAGGAGATCTGATGCCTTCTTCTGGCCTTAACATATATTCAGGCAAAACATTCATATAAATAAATAAATGGTCAACCATACAAAACATCTAAGCTAATATCCTAGCCTCATGCTTTATATAAACCAAATACTCAATAAATGAGCAATTGGTGTGTGAACAAAGGTTAAGGATAATAACAAATTACCATTAGGTATTCTTAAATGCAGCCAACTTTGCTTCTTGTGTCTTTTCCTGTGTGCTCAAGCTCCATATGAACTTGTCCCTGTGGGTAGGTCATTCAGACTCTGGGCTTCTCTTAGCTAATGATGCAAAAACTAAAGGGAACTAAGAAAAGCTTATAGAGGGCACTTTGGAGAGGAAGACTGGGTCAGTAACAAAGGCGAGAACTGGCGTGTTGTGTAGATGTGATATGAAGTACCTAATAGCCAATGGTGCACAGTTGCTTAGCAACATGCTAATGTATAAAAGAGGAGGATGAAGAGACAAAATGGCATGCACACTATCACCTCTACACTTATTGTTCCTCCATGGCACATACCTCAAATAGAAACTTCCACAAATGTGTGACTTCTAGAAAGCAAGCCACTGACTTAATGATAGGGTTACAGCTTAAACCTAGTCATTGAGTCACAGGCAGCTCACACAGAAATGTGCAGGCAAATGTATGTGTGTCATGGTTGGTTTTCAAGTGCAGTGTTCCATCTGTTTAAGGCAGCAAGTGCTTACATACACTTCAGAGGTCACATGGAAGAGCATGAATCACCCATTCCTTTAAGTTATTATCTCCTAGAAAGTATAAATAATGGCACCAGGAGGTAGAATTCAGGTCACAACTGGAGAATACCAACTTATATATCCTCAAAAGTGGGAAAGATCAAGGCTTGGGAGCATTCAGACAGGCTTCAGTGGGGAAGTGGCATTATGGGCCAACCTTTAAAAGCCAAAGAACAAAAGGCAAAATGTTAAATGGGATTCTGACAGGTACGAGTGATAAGGAAACATTTCCCAGTGTCAGGAGGTAATTTCAGGTTCACCCATCACAATGACAACCCAAGTTCACTGAAACATAGGATTCTCCTGGAAGCTGTTACCAGATTGTAGCAGTATTTGAACTCCAAGTCCAGAGGCCTGTGTTTTGTCTGATAGACACCAAGACGTGCTCAGGTATTCTTGAAACATATCAGAGCTATGCCTTCCAGAGATTAGTGTGGTAATGGTAGGCATCTTAGTCTAGTAGTGTTGCAATAATAAAATGCCCGAGGCTAGTTCTTTCATAACTGATATTTTATTGGTCATGTTAAGATACACTGACAGCTAATTCATACGTAATTATTAACACACATACTGAAAACAATCAAAAAGCCACGGATTGTACTGTTTTCCTTAAACAATGTTTCTAATAACTTTCCAGCTTCCAATATAGAAACATTCATCATTTGGAAGTAAAGACAGAAGGCTATCCTCAGCTCCATAATAGTTCTGCTTAGCTGAGCTAGATGGGACTCTACCTCAAAAAACTATATAGGTGCTGGAGAGATGGCTCAGTGGCTAAGAACACCTGCTGCTCTTGCAGAGGACCCAGTTTTGATTCCCAGAACCCACATGGCAACTCATAATTGTTTATAACTCCAGTTCTCAAAAGATCTGACGCCCTCTTCAGGCCTCCATTGGCAATATACACACATGGTGCAAAGACATGAATTCAGGCAAAACCCTCATAAATAAATATTTTAAAGTAAACATATGTATGAGAGAAATTTTCTTTAAGATAATATTTATTAATATCTTCAAACATTGGTAAGCTATTGCTAAAGTTCACCAATTGACAATTTTATATCATATATATATATATATATGTTGCTAGGGAGCTAGTTGGGAAAGAACGCTTGCTCTCGAGAATGTGTGTGTGTGTGTGTGTGTGTGTGTGTGTGTGTGTGTGTGTGTGTGTGTGTGTGTTCACATGTATGAATGTACAGAGGGCCAGAGGAGGACCTCAGGTGTCCTGCTCCATCACTCTTCACCTCATTCCCTTGAGACAATGTATCTCACTGAACCTGGGCTTGGGATGGTTGCCAGCAAGCCCAGCAACCCTTGTCTCTTCCCCTGACAGGGTGCCGGGGCTACAGGCACACAAGTGGCCACACCCAGGGTCTTAGGTGAAGGCTGGGGACCTGAAGCTTTTGAGCAAACGCTCTTACCTGGGAAACCACCTCCCCAACTGTTCCCTTTCCCTTTCTCATCACCTTCTTGTGTAAAACATTGTTTCCCACCTCAGGAGCAGGTCTAATCGATTACCTCACAGACTCATGTTAGACTCTTCCTCCATCACTCCATGGGCTGAGCTGACCTTCTCAGACATCTTGGTAGCACAGGGGCACTTCTTTCTTCTTTAGTAATTTCACCTTTCTTGAGGTCTTCATACATGAGTATCTTAGTTAGGGTTACTACTTCCTTTGATGAAACACTATGACTAACAGCAACTAGGAGAGGGAAGTGTTTATTTGGCTTATATTTCTGCATCACTGATCATCATCAAAGGAAGTCAGGACAGGAACTCAAACAGGGCAGGAACCTGGACACACAAACTGATGCAGAGGCCATGGAGAGGTGCTGCTTACTGGCTTGCTCCTCGTGGCTTGCTCAGCCTGCTTTCTTATAGAAGTCAGGACCACCAGCCCAGGGATGACACCATCCACAATGGTTTGGGGCCTCCCATATCAATCACTAATTAAGAAAATACCCCACAAGCTTGCCTACAGCATGTTCTTATGGAAGCATTTTCTCAACTGAGATTCCCTTCTCTCAGATGACTCTGGCTTGCATCAAGTCAACATAAAATTGGACAGGACAATGAGCAATGCATCTGCTTCATTCCTGTCCCTTTATCTTCCACCTACTATTCCACCCATATCCCCATAACCAAATTCATGACCTTTTAATTGGTGTGTGTGTGTGTGTGTGTGTGTGTGTGTGTGTGTGTGTGTACACATAACCTACTGCATCCATTCAGTTTTGCTGTGCTCAGGGCTGACCTCTTCATTCCCTATTTGCTATCCTAAAAAAACCAGCATAAGAACAGCACATATATAGCAAATAGGGAATGAAAACTCAGAAGTCTGATTTCCCCATCATTAGAGTGGGAGAACAATAGATGTCCCAGGACAATGGAGGGAACCAGTAGAAACACAAGGAAAGAATCTGAATTTGCTATGTGTGAAGTGCTCATGAACTGGTAGGTGATAATGTTAGCAAGTGGGAAAAAACACAGATTTAGAGTTTGGTAATTACCCACCTGAAGGCCATATCTGAAGCTGTGTGAGTAATGACAACGGGAAGAAGAGGGGTTGGATTGGATTCTTGAAAATAAAGGGAATAGATCATAACTAACCATATTTGCCATCTTTGTTTAACCCTTTACAAAGATTACTTAGGACTTTTGTTTAAAAACAAGTCAGCTTCCTAAGAAATGCTTTGCCATCAAGAGGGGTAGAGGTAGATACCAAAAGCTATAGGAGAATGAGGGCCAGGATAATATAAAATGAGTAGCCAATCATATGTGTCCTTACAGAAACACACTTCAAAACATGGAGGGAGGAGCTTAGGCGAGCTCAACAAGGAGATGGTTGGCTGGTCCCTTAAAGTAGAAGTTAGGAGAGGGAATGGAATTTTTTGTTTGTTTGTTTTTCAAAAAAGAAACTTTAGAAGAGTATTTGTTGAAGAAGGAACGAGTAATAAAGAGGGAATGGCTGAAACTTTGTATGTAAGGAAATTTTTGTCTTAGCTGAAGGACTAGAAAGTAGAAATGTGGCCAGGTGCCAAAGCAGGGGTTTCTCTTCTAATGCAGAGAATCTGGGGAAAGTAAAGAGAAGCAGAAAGTAAAGCTGTCTGAGAAATGCTCAAGGGACCACAAGTCGAGAGATGTCCATCTGAGCTACTCATGGCATAACTGAGTGTAGGGAAGGCTTGAGGAAAGAAGGCTTCTGAAGAGAAGCCGAAATGTAGTCTGCAGTCCCTGCAATCCAAGAGTCCTTCTGTTCTAAGTTCCATCTGCACAGAAGATCTTGTCCACACCAAAATCCTCAGTACATCGCTATAGCAACACGAAAGACGGTAAATCTGACCCACAAGCCTCAACATTTACAGAAAAGACTCAGAAGCCAGGCCATTGCAGAGGACTTTGATGATAAACAGATCCAAGTTCCTGGGCACTCCGAGGAGTCTCAGAAGGTCATCTGAGACTATGAACATTCAAGGTGGGCACACACTTGCTGTGCCCAGGCACTAAGTCTACCAGGGTCTGTCTGGTGAATTCAGACCAGGACTGTCTTAGCTTTTCTCTGATGAGGCAAAGAAATCTCCATGGCAAGTGGCTAACCTGATGAGAAGTAGTGGGAAGGGAAGAGTGATTTACAGGATGCCTCCAGAGGAGGAAAGAAAGCAGGTATAAGCATCTCCTCCAGTCTGACTCAGCACAGGAATTACCATGAAGTGTGTGAGGGTCTCCTCGCCCAATTCCCAGAGGAAAATTGTAACCGCCAAGAGACAGATCACAGTGAAGGTCAAAGCTTTGTGGTGCTTCATCAAGTCCCACAGATAACATGGTGGGACTGCTCATTTTCAGGATCTTGGAGCCCACCTTGAATCTTATTGCACTGAGGTTATTCATACATCAATGTCTGCGGTAAACTGGGAATAAATTTCAAATGTAACATTTAAAAGAAAGCTATGTCTATTGTTCTCATGTCTTCTGTCCCACGGTCCAAGGATTATCATCCATCAGCACTCAGGTTGCCGTATCTTCAGCAGAAGCAGCTCTTCACCACCACGCTCAGCCCAGGATTGCTGAGGAGTATAACGATGGGGTGTATCCCTGTGCACAGGTGAATCACCACCTGCCACATCCAGTACCTGAACTCCTGAAACGGCGTGTCGCTGGCAGAACTCAGCACCAGGGACAGGAAACAGGAGGTGAAAAGGATGACGAAGGAGAGGAGGGTGAGGAGAGCTTTCACATGGGCCTGTGCTCTGACATCCTGAAGTCCTGAGGAGGCCGAGAGGGTCTTCTTCATGTGTCTTAGCAAAGACACGAGGAGCAAAATCATGAAAATGCTAAAGATGAAAGTAGGGATTGTCCACATAATCATCTTTATAGAAAAGAAGTAGAATTTCTCAAGGGTATTTTTTAAGCTATTCCCAGTGACATTCCAAGGTTGCTGGGTGCTCTTTACAAAACTGTTATATATCAGATAATTGCCTAGGAAACACAGGATGCTTGTTAAGCTTGACATCCCCACTGCACTGAGCAACATGCATGGTACCCACCCGGGCACCCTGTACTTTAGCCAGACAAAGACGGGGTGGGTTAGGGTTGCAATTTTCACACAATAGAAGACACCTAGCAGGGAGCAGAACCAGATGGTGGCAGCAGTCAGGAGGTCCCACATCAAGTTTAGGAGCTGCATTGCAGAGTTGTACGGGAAGACTGTGGGGTTCAGGAAAACGTAAATATTCTTACCTATCACCACCCACTGCAGACAGAAGCGCCCGGCTGCTAGACTGATCAGTAGCTTATTATAAGCAGACAGTGTTCTCCGGAGCACCCATTTCGAGCCCAGTGCTATAACGATGCACCCGTTGCCCACCACTGCCACCAGGGACAACAGGACTAAAATGACAAATAAAGTGATGACTGTCTTATCAGCAGTCTGGCATCCCAGAACTGTGTGGCCTGTGCCCATTTCTCCTGGAGACATGATGGGTCCCATGAAGAGCTATTTGCTGCTCTAAGAAGTCTCTCCAATACGCTTGTCTCTCCATATGCCCTAAGTGGAGAAGTGAAGCCACAGGTGAGGAGGATAAAAATGTTTCTTCTCTTCAGAACAGATGCAAATATGGCCAAGGATAAGTTTCCAAAGTCTCCCTGCCTACCTGTGAATTTGCCTGATCTCCTGCCTGTCTCCTACCCACTGTCAACATCAGTGTGAATAATGTATCAGGCCCTTGCATATGGTGTCTCTTACATAGGCAGTTTAGCCTCTCTAAGCTGATACCTAAGATCACACACCTGGAGCTACTTGGTAATAAAATCCGCAGAGCGTGCATCCTACTGACTAGTAGAGATCATGTCCATGACGGGGAGTCAGAGGTGACCATCAGGTTCCTGACATCATTCTAGCTGCCGCCTCCCACCCTCACCCCACCCCACCCCACAATATTTAGTTCTTCCAGCAACCCCATGAAACAGGTACAGTAAGAATATCCCTTTGACAGAGGGGTGATGAGCAAAGGGGTCAAGACCAGGCTGGGGAAACCCATAGAAACAGCTGACCTGAACAAGGGGGAGCTCATGGACCCCAGACTGATAGCTGGGAAACCAGCATAGGACAGTTCCAGACCCCCTAAAAGTGGGTATCAATTTGGAGGTCTGGTTAATCTATGGGGCCTCTGGAAGTGGATCAGTATTTATCCCTAGTACACAAATGGACCTTGGGAGCCCACTCCACATAGAGGGATACTCTCTCAGCCTAGACACACAAGGGAGGGTCTAGGCCCTGCTCCAAATGATATGACAGACTCTGAAGATTCCCCCATGGAAGGCCTCACTCTCCCTGGGGAGCAAAAAGGGGTTGGGATATGGGGGTATGTGGGGGGGAAGGGGAGGAGGGAAGGAAGAGAGAACTGGGATTGACATGTAAAAGAAGCCTGTTTCTAATTTAAAATTGGTGTAATTACAATTATAAAAAGAAAAGACAAGAATATCCCTTTGACTGAGAGCCAGAATATTGATCCAAAACTCTCTCTTGAGAGAATTTAGTTCTAATCAGTTGAGGATTCAGCATCCCAGGACAGAATAAGAGAGACAGTTACATGGAATGAAGCAGGAAATTTCTCTCAGAAATTTAGACAATATTCTGTTAGAGTGAACTTCACAGTGGTATCTCACCAAGAGAGCTGTACACTAATGGGATAGGCAGTGAGAGTCCTTCTCAGAGGCAGGTTCAACCCAAGCCCACTCCTCACTGTGAGGGTTTGGGCATACCAGTGAGCCCTCTGTTTGCTTGTGTCCATCAAGGTTGAGAGTTCACAGATAGAAGAAATGAAGCCTCAAGTTACAGACGAAGACTCGTATTTAAATCATAGTTAACTCATATCAGAAAACTAAGAGCTACACTGATTCCAGGACCAGGCCCATTTCACCAGAGTTAACAACATAGCTTGCACCTCTTCCACCTTAGCAGGTATGGATTCCATCTAAATGACTGTTTCTTGGCCGATGAAAGCTTTAGGGCTGGCTGGCTGGTATAGTGCATCGAGGTACTTGCCAGCAAGCCTAAAGACCTAAGTTCCTTCCTTGAAAAGCACACAAAAGTGGAAGGAGAGAACTGACTCCACAAAGCTGTCCTCTGGTCTCCACACAGGACACCTTGTTGAGAGCCACAAGCACATATACACATACAAGTAAAAAATAAAAAAAAATAAAAAAATTATATTATATATATATATATATATAATATATATATATATATATATATCCAGGACTGAGAAATGGCTCAGTAAGTGCTTACTGTACAAGCCTGAAGACCTGAGTTTTCTCCCCAGCAACCATGGAAAACTCCAAGAATGACCAAGAACCTGTAATCTACCCTCTGGATATGGGAGACTCTAGGAATTCTGGGATTGGCCACTAGCCTAGGGGTGGGGGGAGATTGAGCTCTAGGTTTGGTAAGAAACCCTATCTCAAGGATAAAGGAAAGAAGGCACACAAAATTGACACAGTGACCCTGCTTTCTTGTGAAAAATGCCAGTTCCCAGGGAATATTGCTCCAAACTTCCTTATTTGTATCCTGGTTTCTCTGGCTGACTTTTGGCTGTGTTCTACTGGAGCCTGGAGAAATGAGACAAGCTGGGTCTTTGAACTCTGGAGTTTGGGCAGCCACAAACCTTGAAGTTTGGAAAAACTCCTATCTCTTCCTTCTACCTCCTACACCATCAATGGCTCATAAGATTTAGGATGTATAATTAACCTCAGTTGATTTAACAGTTATTTGTAAGCATCTCCTATTCCATAATAAGGGTTTGAAAAGCACAGGGCTCCAACAGGGAATTAGTTGCCATCAAAGAGCTTTCATGCACAAATCATAAACCACAAGCATTTACTGTGCATATATTATGTGCAAATTAAATTGTTTCAGAAAGGTGAGTAATTTCATATCTAAATACTTAATGTATTTAAATATATGGTGTGTTTTCAATATTACTTGCTGTATTTTGTGTGTAGGAGTGTGTGTGTGTGTGTGTGTGTGTGTGTGTGTGTGTGTGTGTGTGTGTGTGTGTGTGTACCATGTGTCTGCCTGCCTGGTGTCCATAAAGATCAGAAGAGCATGTCAGATCCCTTGGATCTGGAGTTACAGATGGCTGTGAACTACAGTATGGATGCTAGGAACTGAACCTAAGTCCTCTGCAAGAGCAGTATGTGCTCTTAACCACTAAGTCATCTCTGCAGTATCATATTCCATGGTGATTTTCATCATTCTTGTATTTATGACATTTTGCTTTCTTTTATTTAGATTTAGTTTTTAGGTAGACACAAAGTCTGATAATTTTGAGTTTTTCATATTCTTTTTCTTTTTTCAAGACAGAGTTTCTGTGTGTAGTCCTGGCTGTCCTGGAACTCACCCTGTAGACCAAGTTGGCCTCAGACTCATAGAAATCTGTCTGCCTCTGCCTCCCAAGTGCTTGGATTAAAGGTGTTCACCACGACTGTTGGCTCATAGTCTGCATAAGTGTAAATGTGAAAGTAGTTTGGTAGGAGACTAGATTGGTATTCTGGATAGAAATTCCCAACCCAGTGATCTACATTGGAAGATTAAAAGAGAAAACAGCAACCTGAATGCTGTCTTTTAAACGCTATGTATCTTCCTAGTCATTCTCAAGAACTCTTAGGAGGGTTCACAGAACTGGCTATATGATTTAGCAAGCAAAGGCACTTGCTGCCAAGCCTAACAACCCGAGTTCCATCCTCAAGACCTATATGGTGGAAGGAAAACCTATTTCTGAAAGCTGTCCTCTGGCTTCCACAGACTACAGAGTCATATCCCCCCCACACACACACACCCAACACATGCACACCACAAATAAATGTTGAAAAGTAATTCAGCCATGTTTCAGAGATGAATAAAATGCTGTGCTATATGCCAGAAGAATAAGGCAGTAGAAACACAATTATGTAACCTGGAAAGACAATTTTATGGTTAAGGAGTGCTCAGTGTTTGCTGCTCTTTCAGGGACCCTGAAATTAGCACCCATGTCAGCAGGCTCACACAGCCCATAACTGTAGCCTCCTGGCCTTTGTGTGAATACACACACACACACACACACACACACACACACACACACACACACACACACACAATAATAATAATAATAATAATAATAATAATAATAATTTTAAAAGAAATGCATGTGTATTAACTATGTCCAGATATCCAGATATGCTTGAGTTCCATCAGGGATTCACTTGAGGCCATGATGGTGTCTCTGGCTAAAAAGTTGGGCTATAAAAGGATCCCAGAGCCAGCGGTGGTGGTGGACACCTTTAATTCCAGCACTAGGGAGGTGGAGGAAGGAGGATACCTGTGAGTTGGAAACCAATCTGGTCTACAAGACCTAGTTCCAGGACAGCCTCCAAAGCCACAGAGAAACCCTTTTTTTTTCCTTGGAAAAAAAAAGGATCCCAGAGTCCTCTCTGCCACATTAGTGTACAGATAGATGCTTGCAACCAGGAAGAAGGATGTCATCAGAACCCAACCATGTTGGCCCTCCACATTTGAGACCCTAGCACTGTAAGAAATAGTCACTCAGTTTATGGTATTCTGACACAGAGCCTAAACCAACCGAGACACAAGTATATGCATATTTATTAATTATCATCATGTCTACTTTCATCATTTTGTTATATGCATCATAAAAATGTACAAATAGATAGGAACTAAGCTAATTGAAATTGAAATGGTCACATTTTTATTTCCACTCCTGGTATGCCAATTTTTTCCAAATTCTAGTCTTGAGAATGCTAACCTCAGCAACAGTTTCCAGGAAGTATCCCTTGGGCAAGACAGGAAAAAGTAAAATTAGCAAAATTAACAATTGCCATGTAGCTTGGTCCTTAACTATAATCAAAGCACTCAGAAAGCTGAGGCAGGAGGATTGTGAGCAGCCCAAGTTACACGAGAACAGCTCTCAAAAACACCAAGGCATGAGGACATAGTTCCATTTTCAAGTCCTCATCTAGCGTGGGCAGTGCCCAGGGATGGATGTCCGGCACAAACACCAAACAAAACAAAATCTGAAGATTTCCTTTGTTTTCCATCCGTCTTCAATTAGCCAAAGTCCAAGCGTCTTTTCACATCAGACAGTACCATCTCACTGAATATGAGGTTGTGGACAGGATCTACAGTAGCACAGACTCCTACTGCCCTCAGTCTCCTAGGTCAACCTGAAAAGGACCTTTTGGTGGGATCAGCTTTAGTCAGGGTGCAAATGATGAGGGGGAGTAAAGACTGGGAAGAGAGAGAGAAAGAAGGAAACAAGAAGAGAAAGGAAGAAGAGGAAACTGGAAAGAGGCTGGGCTTAGCAGAGCAGTGGCAGAGGGAGACATTTGGGGGTGACAAGATGGGTGCCATGCAGGAATCTGTGCCATGGAGACAACTGATAATGGCTACATCATTTCACTAAGGAGTACAAACAGAAACGAGTCTCAGAAAATAGGCTTCAGGTTGCTTTCATAGAGAGCCACAGGAGCCCACAAGGGGCTGAGGCTATTGGCTAAGAAAGCCTGCGTGATCTGGAACTCAGACCAGGGACCACCAGAAATGAAGGGGACAAAGGAAACACAGAGAGTTGGGAGTGGGGAATAGGGAGCATGGAAGAAGTTGAAAAGAAAGAAGGAAGAGAGAATGTATCCAAACCTTCTGATTTCTGGCTACATATTTGCTCATTTGTCACAGTCCTGACACTGGTCACTCTCTGAGAGAAAAGACACCTCTGGTTCAAGGCCTTCAAAGCTTATGATTGGGTAGTGTGGGCATCCTAAAATCTCATCTTCAGGGTCTTTCTCAGCTTGGGGTTGCTAAACACCAGCATAATGGAGTTCAAAGAGATGCTCATGTAGATGATGACTTCTCTGGCCCAATACCAATGACTCTGCATGGTTTTGACTTTTGTAG
Source organism: Cricetulus griseus (assembly GCF_003668045.3). Classification (NCBI taxonomy): domain Eukaryota; kingdom Metazoa; phylum Chordata; class Mammalia; order Rodentia; family Cricetidae; genus Cricetulus; species Cricetulus griseus. The sequence continues at coordinate 226,732,951 of NW_023276806.1, forward strand.
CAAAAATTATCAGGGACAGAAAAAATAATATATAGAAAATGAAGAAGAAGGTAAGGGATTTCAGAGCCATGGTATGAGCTTGAACACGGAAATCACCAGGCCCGGGCCGATGGTCCCTCATCTTCCCCATGTGCCGGTACAGTGAGAACATGAGCGACAGTATGGACACCAGGAACAGGAAGAAAGGAGTGAGCCACATGAGCACGGCGTGAGACAAGTAACAATACCGATAGAAGTCCAGGGTCATGTGACCAAAAGTACAGTTTCCAAGGGAACCCTGGGAGACGATCATCTGAAGAGCTAAGATGTTCCCAGTAGCTGATATGACGGCTGACAGGCCACCCATGATGACAGAGCTCAGCAGCAGCCTAGGAACTAACTGGGAAATCCTCCACTTGAGCCAGAAGAGTGCACGGTGGGAGAAGGAGGAGATCTTCACACAGTAGAAGATGGCAAGCCAGGCCGTAAGCCACAAGATGAAAGTGTTGGTGAAGTCCCAAAGGATGCCAAGAAGGTTTGCTTGCTGACAGAAACCAAAGGAGGCCAGGAGGTTGTTCAGGATGGCTAGCCCGTGTAGGCAGAACCGGGAGGAAGCAAGAGAGACCACAATCGTGTCAGCTGCCGACAGGGCCCGGTTCCGAGTCCACTCCCTGACCAGCACGACGATGAGGAAGCCATTCTGCAGCATAGACGCCAACGACACCAGGCAAAAGATGGTCATGAAGATGAGTGTGGGTGTGGACGGCATCTGGTTGGGGGAGGGTCTGTGCAGACGGCCCCGGAGCACTGAGACGCAGGCACAGGAAGAGAGAATCCACAGGCAAACCCTCGCTGCGATCGAAGACGTGGAAACTCTCACCCTGGATTCATTCAAAAGCCCAACCAGATGCAAAGTTCCAGTGCCTGGGGCTTGAAATGATAAAAGTTACCTTCTCCCTAGACATGTAAATCACTCTCAGTTCAATGACACCTGCCTCAATTTGTATAACGTGCATTTGTCTATGCTGCCATGGCCAGCTGCAGGCAAATGTTAGCAGAAGATACTCCAGAGTGTTGGGGAATGCCCCTCTTTTGCAGAGTGCTTCTCTCTCTCTCTCTCTCTCTCTCTCTCTCTCTCTCTCTCTCTTTCTCTCTCTTCTCTCTCCCTCTATTTCTCTCTCTCTTCTTTTCACTATTTCTATTTATTCTTTGACAATTCATATATGGAAACAACGTATTTTGACATATTGTGGTAGCGATTCCTGGTAGGGAAGAGAAAATAGCCACAAGAGCCAAGCAATATCCTTGAATACACATAAACTTGACCACGTCTCTTCTGCACCCCACCCTTGCTTAATAAGCCTACCCAGAGACCTTGGAGGAAGGACAGAGACACAGCCACGTGATTCAGTCTCTGCCAAGATGCTGATGTGAGACCTTGCTATATCCCCCAAGCGGCCCTCCAGGCCATCAATGGAATCTTACCTTAAGGCTACAAAGTAACTAATGCAATTATAGGTCACCAATATATGGAGGCAAACAAAACATTGTCAAAGCCCTATTTTCCTGTATTCATCACTCAGTTTGTTTACAAAACAGAGTTCATCTGAGTCTGTGTATTCATATTAAAGCCGTTTTCCTAAAGACCCCTCAGTATTCTTTCTTCCTGTCTTTTCACTCAGAACCCTACAACAATATCCAGTCCCTTGCTTCCCTCCCCCAGAACCCTTTCAACATATCACACACACACACACACACACACACACACACACACACACACACACCTTCATGTCTTTGGGAGTTTTGTTTGTTTTCTTGCTTGTTTTATATAACTGAGAGCAGTGAATGTTTCCTGTGTGGACAAGGAGGTGAGGGACAGAGCCTTCCACTACTATGTCAACAACCTCCAGTGGCCACACCCATGAAGAAAAATGACTCTCCAGCTAGCTTCTCACCTAGAGGTGAGGCTTTATGACTCTCCCCTCTGTCCATGCTGGAATTTTGATTGTCTTGACCTTGTGATGCTTTGTGTAGGCAGCCACAGCTGCTGTGAGTTTGTAAGTGTGATGGCCCTGCCGTGGCCAGGGTACAGCATTTCACAGTGGTCCTCCCACCCAGCTCTTCAATTCTTTCTAGCACCTCCTCCATGATGTTCTCTGGGCCTTGGGTTAAGGAGAGTGATGTCAATGTCCACTTTAGAGCTGACCCTCACAGTCACTTATTCTCAGCACTTCAGCAGTTGGAGTTTCTACACTGTAGCTGCGGCAGAAAGAAACTTCTTTGACCAGTGTTGAGAAGAGTACAAGTCTCTGGCTATGAAGAAAGCACAGATATTTAGAAGGCAGTTTGATATTCCCTGATCGAGTCTATGACCCCACCCCCACCCCCCAGGCACAGACTTTTGGCCAGGTTTATAGGAATGGGCAGGAAATCCTTCCTGTATAGCAAGCCTCAAATCCAGTCAGAAACTTTTCAGAGTCATACCACTATTGCACTAGTAGACGCATCTTGCCTGGCAAACACATTGTTTCCTAAATATACCATTTCTTTCTGTAGTACTTCTTAAAAGATACTGCTGCTCATATTTCCTTCTTTGAAACAGAACCTATCCCCGAACCTTCATGCCCTGAGTAAATATTTTATTAAGTGCCCTCTAGACACTAGGTCAGTGACGTAGCTAGTAGACACCAGGTGTGCAAGTATTGGAAAATCTCCCTACCCAGTGAGTGACCTTTAGAGATGCCTGTTAAACTCCACAGTGGAGTGTCTAGCTAATATAGGAACTTCCCTGAAGTATTACAGTCAGATCTGCTGCCTGTTAACATCTTAGCTTTGATGTGTTTTACAAATAAGATTTATTTGTTCCTAAAATGGCACTGAGGAAATGAGAAAGTGGGTAAACAGTGATGAGTAGGAAGGAATGACCAGAGAAGGGGAAAAAATGGCCCAGAAAGTCCATCACAGTCGAAGCTGAGAAACAAAACTCCATCGAGAAGTGCTGAAGACAAATCTGGGACCAAAAGAAGAGCCTGCCTCGTGTGCACTGAGCTTCACTTTACAACAATACGACAGGATCGTAATAACTATCCTGTCAGAAGGCTTGCCATTCAAGTGATTGATGTCACACAGGTTACAGCTTGCTTTCACCACCAGCCACACAAAGTAAGCCAGTTCAGATCAACCAGCCCGGCTCAGGGAGCAGTGCAGAGGATCTCACCAAGGTAAGCTAAGAAAGGAAAGAGCCTGCACACCAACAGTGGGAGGCACTGAAAGGAGAAGAATGAAGAGAAAATGAGGATGTGGCATAAGACACAGAGGCTGGGACACGCTCAAGACAGGCGTTCCCTCTTCAGACGCCAGCATTCCTGGAGTCAGGGTGTTCTAGGATGGCTCACAGAAAACGGCCTCGCTGGTGATGTTCTCTGACCCCACTAGGGATCCCACAAGCAAGAAGCCTGTGTAAGAAAGACCTAAGTGAAATGAGAACAAGCATTTGCGGATTCCCAGTGCAAACTGTAGGGGAAAAGATAAACAGCCAGCTGGAGAACAGCATCTGGTTGAAAAATTGATTTGTTTTTGCTTTACATTTTTTTTTCCGTAACAAAATTTTCAAAAGGTTCTTGAAGAAACAATAAGGCAAAAGGCCTGACTCTGCAGGCAGCTCCAGGGTCCAGGCCCAGCGCCTCACAGGCTTCCCTCTGGTTCTCCTGGAAGATAGCAGCAGTGAGAAGCCTCTGAGCGTTTCACAATGTTTGGCTCTGCTCAGAATTCCTGGGCCAGAGGCCAACTTCCTGATGTCATCATTGAGCAAGTTGAGGCCATGACACCCACGCCCTGCTGTAGCCATGTGTAACTAGGTGTACACTGCGTGCTCACAGGCACCTTCGTGTTACTTGTTCTAGCCCCACAGCAGAACCCTCATCAGAACAAGGTTCTTCTTCCCCAGACTCCACCTTCTCTGCAGCCGGACAGCACCACCATCTCCTGCCTCCATTCCCTCCCATGAGAAATCGGACTTTAGAACTAGGCTGTAGTTCAGTTGATAGAGTGCTTGCCTTGCATGCTGAAGCTCTGAGTTCAATCATCTCCTCTTTTCTGCCTAAATAAAAGGAAGGGTAACTTATCTTTTATAATAACTGAAGAAAACTGATGGGGAATATACTGTGTATGTTTATCTTATTGATTGTTAAATAAAATACTGTTTGGCCAATGAGACAGCAAGTTAGACAGGATTAGAAGTCAAAGAGGATTCTGGGAAATGTAGTAGAGAAATGATGATCCAGACAGGAAGTGACATAGCAAGGAGACTCATATTTAAGCGAAGGAGAAACAGGAAAGGCCCTCTTTTCCCCTCCATTCCTGCTCCAACAGCACAATGTAATCCACCGACAAGGAGGAATGACAATAAGGTGTGCAATAAGATAAGTCTTATAAAATATATAGCTTTATGATAGTTAAGACTGAGCTAACAGATGAGAATCCTAGTCATTGGCCAAGGAGCACTGAACCTAATACAAGTTTCTGTGTATTCATTTGGGCCTAACTCGGGCAGGCAGCTGGCATAAAGCTCACACGTGGCGGTGGGGCTCAGGCAGCTTTTAGCGGAAAGATTTATCGTAACAGTCCTCCAAACATAAACAGTAATCAAAATATCAAATCTTCTCTTAAAACTTTAGGTCCTGTTTCTCTTTCCTAAAGGTGTCTGGTACCTACAAATGAAGCTAATAGATTCTTTTCTATGACACAATTGGCAGTATTGTTTTCCAGGATGATGCCTGAGTCCTTTATGAGGGGACTAATGTCAAATAACTCACATCTTGGGTTCCAGATGGAAAATTCTGCAAAGAGCTTTTGGTTCTCTACACTAAAATATTTTTGTTTGTTCATTTCTGTTCTTTAATTTTTTTCATTTTGTTTTGCTTTTTCCATATGACATTGTAATGCATTGTGTCATCTTTGAGACTTATAAAAATGTATTACATTTGACAAGGTTTGTCAAGTCTTCAGCTCACCATTCAACCTTTGGGTGCCCTGTGGGGAGAGCATAAATACTTTCCTATTCTTACATGGTTTCTGCAGGCAGTGGTGCCAGAAAAAGATGGATGGAGAAGGAAATAAGGTTTTAATGTCTAAGCAGTATATACATTTTAGGTCAAACTATGCATAAAGTTAAGAGTTATTTTTCTTAAAAATGTTCTAAATACCAGTTTCTGGCCCTCCAAATTTCTCCTCATTCTCCTTAGATTTTAGATTCTCTTTAGATTTAAAATTGTAGCATTGACTCTCATAAAACAGAATTTTAGCTATCTGAGAACAAATTTGGAAAATTCCAATAATCTCATTCACCAAATTGCATATCTGAATGTGGGGCTACCAGCCTCTGATCCCAGCACTGAAGGAGGAGGAGGAGGAGGAGGAGGAGGAGGAGGAGGAGGAGGATTTCAAGTGCAAAGCCATCTTATGCCATTGATACAGTGAGATCCTGTCTCAAAACCAGAATGGAGCTGGAGAGATGTCTCAGAGGCTAAAGTGTTTGGTGCTCTTGCAGAAGACTGGAGTTGGATTCCCCAAATGCTGTGTAGCTCACAACTGCCTGTAACTCCAGCTCCAGGGGATCTGACGCTCTCTCCTGGCCTCTGTGGGCACCAGCACACATGCTGACATCCACATACAAAGACACATATATAAAATAAAAATAAATCTTTAAGGAGCAAAAGAAAACAGTTTTTAAGTATTGAAAACCTTTACATAGCACAAAAAACTATTTAGATATGGTTAATATTGTTAATGCTCAAATAAATTTTCTACACCATTTTCCTTTCCACTGAAAAACAGGACTTTCTGGTTATTTTTACAATTTTAAGATTATCCTTCATGGAGAGTCTTTGTCCACTTTTATATTAATCACTAAAATTGTTTATTCTCACTTTCTTTTATAATATTTATTTTTATTGTGTTTAATTATGTGTCCGTTGGGGGGGGGGGATGTATGTGCTCATAAGTACAGTGCCAAGAGGTCAGAGGTGTCTGCTCCTCTGGAACTGGAGCTACAGGCAGTTGTAAGCTGCCCGACATGGGTGCTGGGAAGCAAACTCAGGTTCTCTGTGAGGGCAGAATGGGATCCTAAACACTGAGCCATCTTTCCAACCTTCTTTCTGCCTTTCTTACACCATTTGAATAACCAGGGACAATACTAGAGACCTTTAAAAGAATACATCAATGCTCCTTTCTTAACACCATGAAGCTCATTAAAGTATTCTGTCTGTTCTATGGAAGAGATGATAGTGTTCCCAGCCGCTGAGTCTGTGGTTTGAAGACTGTGTTTCCAGAATGTTCTTATAGGTCAAAACAAAGAGAAAGCAGAGAAAGAGAAACCTCCCACTTTCATCCAACAGAGCTGGTCTAATGACAATTTTTCATACTGGGTTTCCACAGGAGATTTCAAAATCAGGACTTCGCTCCATTTCGAGGAAACAAATCTGAAACTATTGTCCCTGACCAAAACTCAAACAAATTGGGAAGGACAGCTAGAACTTTGATTTCATTGTTGTTGTTTCATCCATTTCTCAAGACTGTTCTAAAATGCCAGCAAAGGGATTTTTAAAAATTATTTCAAGGCATCAAGCCATAATGACAGAGAGAATGGAAAACAAAACTCCTTTGGAAAGTTGAAGAGTAGATGGTCAAGCAGTCAAGGACACAGCCTCTCTGTGAGGACTGAGCCCACCCTTCATGAACTGAAGAGAGTCAGGAATGAGCCCAACCGGTACTTGGGGGAAACAGCACAGCCAGCCGTCATTTGAGGAAAATAAAGAGTCAGTTTAGAATGAGGATTCCAAGAGTAGTTCAGTAGCAGAGCTTTTGTCTGGCATGCAGAAAGCCCAGAGTTTGATTCTCAACACTGCACCAAAGGGAGGGCGGGAGTGGGAGAGTGGAGAGGAAAGGACTCTGGTTCCTAGCACATCTCTCCTGTTTTGCATAACTGGGGTCACCCCCTGCACCTCACACCAGGAAAAGGTGTAGGTATGTTCTCTGTAGAGGGTAAAGAGGCTCTCTGTCAAGAGTTGAAACAAGGGATCATACTTAAAGCAGGGAGACTAGATGAAAAAATGAGTTTCCTTCGATGAAGGAAAATGATACTAACCTAGAACTCTCTATCGGGATGTTCAAGTGCAAAGGTAAATTCCTCCTGATTTACAAGGTTAACCCCATTTTTTTCTGACATCACACCTGTGCAAAAGCTATGCAAATCTGGTTGAAATCACACTTTGGGTTTTGTGTTTAAGCTTTCCCCAGGCCAGTGATACACAGTTGAGACACTGGGCAGCTCCTAGACAGGCATGTAGTCACAAGGGACTCATCCAATCCTCCACAATTTACTGGGTTGTCCAGCTGTGCTACTCAGGGAATTCGATATATTAACCATGCTTTTGACTAACACTATTTTCAAACTGACAATGGCTTTACTGGGATGTCCACATTTGGTCAAGGAGCAACTTTACAGGCTTTACAGACATATTTTTCAAAGAAAGATGTTTATTTTCTAGAAAGGAAATACACAAAATGCAATCACTCAGCTGTAATGATAAATGAAATCAGGGTGGTCTCTGGAAAACAGATGCCACTGAAGAGAGACCATTTAAGTGAAACAGACAGTCTCAGAAAGACAAGAGAGAGAAAGATGAAATGCAAGGAAAGTAGAAAGGGGGAGGAGAGAAGGGAAGCAAGGTGACTGAGAATGAAACATACAATGGCATGCATTATAGACATGAAAATACTCTGACAGAAATCCACTGTGTTTATGGTAATGCAAAAATCAAAATCAAAAAAAGTTTATTCTATATCCATTTCTCTGGGCAGCCACTGCAGAACATATTCTCCAATGTTAGATGATCTGCTGGAGCAAGGGAAGACATGGTTCTAGCAATACATGCCCTAAGATGTGTGGAGACTGGGGGTGCCACAGGGATGAGACAGAGAGAGAGGTTGCTGCAAAGGGGGAAAGGGGGAGGAAGGGAGGGAGGGAGGGGCAGGGGGAGAGAGGGAGGGAGGGAGAGGTTCTGGGAGGACCATCCCAGGCAAATAAAATTCTGTTGTACCTGCTTATTCTAGTTTGTTTTCTGTTGCTGTGATGAAACACTCTAACCAAAAGCAGCTTAAGGAAGGGAAGGTTTATTTCTGTGCACACTTGGAGTATATTGCTGAGGAAAGTCAGGCAGGAACTGAAGCTGGAAACATGAATAAACTCTTTCCTGGTTTCTTCTCCTCTGCCTCATGCTCGGCCCCTCTTATTGTGTAACCCAGGACCACCAGCCCACAGGTGGCAATGCCCACAGTGGACTAGAACCTCCCACATTCATCAACAGCCAAGACAATTCCCAGCAGACATGGCCACAGGCCAACCTGATCTGGGCAATGGCTCAATTGAGACTCTCTTCCCAGTGTCTCTTACTGTGTCAATCTGACAACAAAACTAACCAGGTCATTGGTGCATCCAAAACTGTGGAGAAAGAGTTACACCAATGACCGGAGGTTCAGGGTGAAACACTGACAAGCGATTGTTAGGCTGAAAGGAGACACATTGTGCACAGAAAGGGAGAAGCAGTCTTAGACTGAAACATGCTTTCAACACGAAGAGCATTGCCACTGTCAGAGGCACATCCCGTGTGGACTTAACAAACATTAGAGCTGCAGCAAAGAGTAGGGGGCAGAGGAAGGGTGAGGGTGTACCAGGAAGGCCGGGGAGGAGGAACCAGAGTTTCATCTTCCACAGCAGGAAGCATGCTCAGAACTGAAAACTCGACAGGAGTGTGTGTGTGTAATGTAGACAGACACACACCCCATGTACACACACACACATGCACTTGTTCAAACACACCCAAATGTACACACACACATCCATGTGTGCATACACATATGTCCACATGTACACACACACATATACATACTCATGTACACACACTCACACATCCACACGTACACACACACATCCACATCCACATCCACACACAGACACACACATATGCACACACATACATAGACACACATACACACACATACACACACATGCACACATACACACACATACACACACACTCACACACATACACACACATACACACACATGCACACATACACACACACACACACACACACACACATATGCACACACACACACACACACACACACACAAAGTCAAATTATGTTCCCTTGATGTTTACCAATAGTGGTTCCTCCTAGAAGTAAGGGTTTATTTTCTTCTTTTAATTAAGTGTTGTATTCTGTCCTCCATGAATCATAATCATCTAATACTCAGAATTTCATGAAAATCTCCCAAGTACGTGTTTTTCATAACCTTTTGGTGGAAGAAGGGGTCGAAATCAGTACAAGCCACATTTGCTGAAACAGCTTAATCTTGCTTGCAAAGAAAAATCATAACCCCAAACCTCCGTTTCACAAGTTGTAATTTTCTCCTGACTTTTTCTGCCCTCTTCCTTGCCCCCTCTCCCATCCTGAACAGCCCCCACCACACACCATTCCCTGCTCCCTGCAGGCACAGGTCTGTCTGAGGGGAGTGTTGGTGGTAGCAGGTTATGAAATGTCTTCTTGGGGTGAGGCCAAAACATGATGACCTACATACCACTCTGAGGTAGCTCTGGGAACTAGAGAATAAAAGAGAGGCAAATTAAGAAGCACCCACTCTTGCCCCCAAAAATGTGGAAACTCCCAAAAGTTCCCTTGAAGTCAGTGGACAAGAGAAGTTTAAAAAAAAAATCCCATAGTGCAACTGCCCATGACAATTCTTGCAAAAAATCCCAAACTCTGTGTTTGACTGCATGAGATGAAAAGAGGGGTTCCAGAGTGGCTAAACCAGTCAACTTAGAGAGAGGCTGCAGTGGCTGGACAAACGCTAAGCATGTTCACTATGAACCCACAGAAGACAAGCTCTGTGTTCCCAAGGAGGTGGGCAGGTGGGTGAGCTCACTTCCTCCCATCACACTGGGGAAACAAAAATGAGAGTGGGACCAAAAAAACAAAAATTAGTCACAAGGTATTAAGTGAGCCTAGAAAAGGAACTTGATCTCAAATTGACTAACCTGTTTTGAAAGCCTATATGGCTGGCATTGTGTGAAGCTCGTTTGCAATCGTCTTTTCCTTGTGCAATCTTATTTAAGAACGCCATATGCAGGCCACTTCTGCTCTTTATTGTTACATACATAGTCCTTGCCTCCACCTTGTTCTTAGAAAAATATAGGGAAGGTTCCACAAAACGACATTTACCCTGAATTGAGCATCCTAAAACCAACTGGCTTCACTCTATGCCCTACTGCCTATTCTGGTCAAAACAAACAGGTTTCATCTTGTTGCCCTTTTCCAGCGACTACATTTCACATTTCTGAAGTAAGGTTGCTGTTCTGAGTCACTAACAACTGTTTTCTCACCTTTCTTGCTTCTCTAGTTCCTCATAATATTTCTTATTTACCACCAGGCGGCAATGAGTAAACACGCCCAAACAGGCAAACATTAGGAACAGTCTAAGAAAATAGCATGCCATTCCAAAGAAAGCTGCAAAATGGAAATGCTCATCTTGGCAGTCACAGAATAAAATTAACTTAGAGCTGGTTTCTGAAAAAAAAAAACAAAGATGGCATTTCAAATTCAGACCCGCCTTCTTTTTGGTATCTGGTATCTGGAACTTTCTCATTCTAATCCAGGATATCTCTTCCTCAAACCACTGTAATAATAACACTAGACAAGGTCATGATCTGACAACATATTTGGGGCAAGGGGGAGTCTACAGCTTTAACCCAGTTGGTAGCATGCTTGCCTGACCTACATGTAGCTCTAGTCAATCCCCAGCACTGAATAATAATAATCTGGATGTCAGTACACACCTGTGTGTGATCTCAGCACTTGGGAGCTGGAAACAGGAAAATTAGAAGTTTAAGGTCATCCCTGTGATGGGGAATGTACTGTGTATGTTTATCTTATTGATTGTTAAATAAAATGCTGTTTGGCCAATGAGATAGCAAATTAGACAGGACTAGGAGTCAAAGAGGATTCTGGGAAATGTACTAGAGAAGTGCTGATCCAGGCAGGAAGTGACATAGCAAGGAGACTCATATTTAAGCGAAGGAGAAACAGGAAGGGTCCCTTTTCCCCTCCGCTCTTGCTCCAGCAGCAGGATGTGATCCACCAGCAAGGAGGAACGCCAATAAGGCGTCCGAAAAGATAAGTCTTATAAAACATATAGATTTATGATAGTTAAGACTGAGCTAGCAGATAAGAATCCTAGTCATTGGCCAAGCAGCTTTGAACCTAACACAAGTTTCTGTGTATTCATTTGGGCCTAACTTGGGCGGGTGGTTGGCATAAATCATACATGTGGCAGTGGGGCTTGGCGGCTTTTGGCAGAAAGATTTATCGTAACATCCCCGGCCATACAGAAAGTGGTAGACCAGCTTAGGTGAGACCTGAGACTAGGATAGGTGAGACCCCAAAACAGATTAATCAAGTTTTGTGCTTTGTACATAGCTAAGCTCTTTATGGTCACTGGCAACACACACACACACACACACACACACACACACACACACACACACACACACACAGAGAGAGAGTTGTGGTTACAAAACACAAGAAACACAATGCTCTGGCTGGACAAGGTGGCTCAGCAAGTAGACATTTACCTCCAAGCCTGAGTTCAATCCCCAAACCCCACATGGTAGAAGGAGAAAACCCCTCCAAAAGTTGCTCTCTGGCTCCACACGCATTCATACCCACATACATGCAAAGTCATTTAATGTACAAAGAAGCAGAAGGCAAGCCCAGAACGCTTCCTGTGGCTCTCCTTTCTCTAAAGGGAAATTCTCCTACCACACTCCTATTCCCATGTACTTTTAAAACTTTTTGTTAATTTTTTTTTAAAAAATTCATCTTGTCCCTAATGCCAGATCTCTCCTCGGACCTATAATGGCTCCCTCTAATATGGTATCTACAAGGATGACACGAACGGACAATCTAGGCAATGGTGGAGAGGATAACCTAAACTCCCTTCCCCTATCATGAGACTAATGACTACTTTATATGCCATCCTAGAGCCCTCATCCAGTGGCTGATGGAAGCAGAGGCAGACACCCACAGATATACACTGAACTGAACTCTGGAAGTTAGTTGCAGAGAGGGAGGAATGAAGATTGAAGGGGTCGGTACCAGGCTGGTGAAACCCACAGAATCAAATGGCCTGAACAAGGGGAGCACATGGACCCCAGACTGCTGTCTGGGAGGCCAGCACAGGACTGATCCAGACCCCTGAACATGGATGTCAATAAAGAGGCCTCTGCACTCTAGGGGCCCCTGGTAGTGGATTAGTATTTTTTCCCTAGCGTAAGAAGGGACTTTGAGAGCCCATCTCACATGAAGGGATACACTCTCGGCCTGGACACATGGGGGAGGGCCTAGGCCCGGCCCAGGATCATGTGGTGGACTTTGGGGAGCCCCCATCGAGGGCCCTACCCTGCCTGGGGAGTGGAGGGTGGATGGGGTGGAGGGCAAGTCGGGGTCAGGGAGTGGGGGGAGGGGAGGAAGAGGGGGAAGGAATTGACATGTGAAACAAGCTTGTTCCTAATTTGAACTAATAAAAAAAATTACAAAACAAATTCATCTTGGCTGTACATGTGTGGGATAGCGGATGCCATGGCACATGGGTGGAATTCAGAGACGACTTGTGGAAGCGGGTCTTTCCTTCCACCTTGTGGGTCCCAGGGATTGAACTGGGGCATTAGCCTTGACAGCAAGCCCCTTTATCCAGCGAGCCTCCTCACCACACTCCCAATATACTTTCTTTACCTTAAACAAACAAACAAAAAAGGACTATACGTTTTAACACATAAATAAGTCTCCAGTCTTTTAACCATGTCTTTCTAATGATTTCGAGTCCTGTTTCTCCCTTTCAGAACACTCAAGTGGCTCCCTCCTTCATCTGTGGTACCCTAAGCCCCGCCCCCCATAACATCCCGTTCAAAGTTGTTTGAGCCTAACCCTCAAGCTTCCGGCCAGCTGTACCTCTGGGATTCTGACTCTTCTCCCTTTCCTGATTACTGTCTAGGACCTTGATCTGTTTCCTTCTCATCAGCCTCTCTGGAAAAATAAAAAAATAAAAAAAAATCTAAGTTCACGGCTTCTTGTAGCCCCTTGCTCTGCTATAGCAGGCTGTCTGAGACTGGGTCACTTATAAAGCACGGAAACTTTTGTCTAACGGTTCTGGAGGTTAGGGAATGCAGGGATATGAATGGTACTGAAACCTGAAAGATATTTTCATACTGCATCTCCCTAGGACAGAGGTGGATGGGCAAGAAAGGACACAGGGGGATGGAGCTCACCATTATAACAAGTGCACTATTACAAAAATGACAGTAATCCGTTTATGAAAGCTCAGCTCTCATGACCTAATCGCCCCCCCCCAAAGTCCTGTCTTCCAATGTTAACGCAGTGGGGATTAAGGCTCCCACACATGGGCTTTTCGGCACACATCCAAACCATAGTATTGTCTCCCCAAGAAATGCCTCCAGCCATCTGCAATCTTCAATTTGTACAATCAAGATACCTCACTCATCAAAAGCAGCCCAAAAAACATTAGCTGATGCCTACTTCGCTCCTATCCTGACATTTATCCAAGTCGTCGAGTGCCCACCAAAGGGCTGTCCCATGAGGATTAAGCATCTCTATAGCAATCATGTATTAAATTATAGGAAGAGAGAGTCAGAATCCCTGAGGGAACCATTCTTGGGAGAGTAGGATAAGCTGTTAGAAATCAGTCTCCATGCAGAGAAAAGTAGATTCAAAAAGCTAGTGTCCTAGAGAAGAGAAAGACATCAGGGCTCTGGATTTTCCAAGTGAAACCAGGTCTGGAGGGCAGGCACAGAGAGGAAAAAGGGGAAGTGCACAGAAAAATTCCTCTGGAGAAGCCGCACCTCATGCTCCAGCTTAAGTATGAGGTCCGTTGGTGAAAATGGCATGGGCCACCTCTTCATTGAGCATTTTCCTGACATGTAAGGATGCTACTGAAGCTTTGTTCCAAACAAATGTTTAAGGGGAAAAAAAAATAAATGCCCATCATAAAGCATCTGTTCCAAATGAGAACAGTACCACCTCCTTAAATATTCTTAGGAAATTTTTTTAGTTGTTTCTGATTGTCACCAGTTTGGGGTGGGGGTGCTAATGGCATTTATTCGCTCATTGGTTGGGGCCAAGGTGTGTCTGTCCCACACAACAAAGAACATCCACCACCCCCAGCGATGACACTGAGTTTCCCACCAGACATCTGTGTGGGTGAAAAATATCTGAGCTAAGAATTTAACTACACCAAATATAAACCCAAAGTAATTTTTGCACTGCTCTAAGATGTAATGATTTTTCCAGGAATAGAGCAACCAAATAAATTCTAAAGTATTGAAATCTTGTTTGGTTTGAATGTCTCCTATGAGTTCTTGATCATCTGAGAAAAGTCAAGAATTGATAGCAACTCATCCACAATGTTAAAGTTAACAACATATACCTTAAATCTGCCTGTGTATGGATCTGAAGCCTACATATAGGGGCAGGCAACTGTCTGCTCCATTATGCCACCTGCTGTATGTGCCCATGCCAAGTGATCAAAGTAAATATTTGTTTGCTATAAATAGATTTTCTTTATATATTTCTGTTACAATAATGACATTATTTTGTTTCTTAATCATATTTAATGCAAACTGTATTATTTATTAATCAGTTTAATTTATTATCAGTAGTCTATAGTGATTATTTCCTAAGATTTTCCTAGGAAGAAAGCTGCCTGACAAGTAAGGTAATATATGTGATTCAAAAAGAAGGAGGAGGAGGAGGAGGAGGAGGAGGAGGAGGAGGAGGAGGAGGTGGAGGAGGAGGAGGAGGAGGAGGGAGACAAGAAGAAAGAAAGAAAGAAAGAAAGAAAGAAAGAAAGAAAGAAAGAAAGAAAGAAAAAGCTTAACTTAGCTCACAACTTTGAAGTTCCAAAACCCAATATCAGGAGGCCCTAACTGGTCTAACCTCAGGAAAGCAGCCGATGGATGGTGGCATGGAATAGTAAGACACAACTGAAATTGCTTTAAAACCTCCTGCCAGTGCCCACTTCCCAAAGCTTCCAAACCTTCCACCCTGTGGACCAAGTCCTCAACATGTGAGCCTTTGAAGGGCCCTGTCTCTATTCACAGCAGAGCACAAACCCTGGTCCAGAGTTACTGGAGATGGTTACTAGCCTTCTGTTCATTTCCACTTACCCATCAAATGAGTAACTGAGAGGCTGGGGAGATGGATTAGTGGTTAAGAGCACTGGCTGCTCTTGAAGAGGTCCTGGGTTTAGTTCCCAGCACCCACACGGCAGCTCACAACCATCCATAACTCCAGTTGCAGGAGACATAATGCTCCCTTCCAAACTTCTTGAGCACTGCATGCATATGGTACACATATATACATGCAGGTCAAACACACACACACACACACACACACACACACACACACACACACAAATAAAACGAATAAATCTAAAAAGAAAACCAATAGCAGACGCACGAAAGTAAACTGCATCTTCTGGGGAAGGAAAGGTGACTCCGAAGTTAAGAGTCACTTGCAGAAGACCCAAGTTCAGTTCTCAGCACCCACATCAGGTGGCTCACAACCCCTGTCACTCCAGGGGTTCAGTTGCCCTTTGACCTCTGCTTGCACCTATTTGCATATAAAGCTCACACAGGCACAGATGTCTAAGCACACACATAAAACTAAACAGAAAATCTCAAAAAGAAATTCAAGTGTGTCTTCTGTGGGTCTCAGGGGTCTATTAAAAAAAACAGCTCTCCAACCCTGATGGAGATGGCCCTTCTCCTTCCTGGGTGCAGCAGGAAGCTGGCGGTGAGGCAAGGTCAAGGGCAGGAAGAAGCGGCTGAGATGGACAGCAACAGCAGAAACACAACAGCTGTGGGAGAAGCAGCTTGAGCAGCTGCATGGGGGCGTGCAAGCCCACAAGCGAGGACCCTGACTACCCACACAGCCAGTTGGCGGGGTGCACAAAGTCTAATGCCATTGTTATGTGTCATCTGTCCCCCAGGCTGTGTACAAATTGATCTTTTGAGTGTAAAACATCTTTCAAACTGGGCCGTGTAAGTGTGCTATATTTGGATGACATGCCTTGCCTGAGGGTGAGTCCTTTTCTGTTGTCCTTAACATTGACAAGAGCCCTGTGAGCTTCTGAGGGGGATGTTTCTCATTGCTCCATAACCTCAATCCTGCTTTGATTCAGACACTTACGTATTGTGTGTGTGTGTGTGTGTGTGTGTGTGTGTGTGTGTGTGTGTGTGTATGTGTGTGTGTCATATAATTGATAAACAAGTATACGTATTAATTCTTTTGGGGGGCCGGTTTCGAGACAGGGGTTCTCTGTAGCTTTGGAGACTGTCCTGGAACTCTCTGTAGAACAGGTTGGTCTCAAACTCACAGAGATCCTCCTGCCTCTGCCTTCCGAGTACTGGGATTAAAGGCGTGCGCCACCACTGCCCTGCAATTTTTCTGAAATAGCTTTATCCATTCAGCTCATTCGACTCCTAGTCTTATATCTTTCCCGGCTTAGTATATTAGGCAGTCTTAGCTAATTCCTTAACAGTGACAGGGCATTCTCTAATAACAGCGTCCTATAACTGTTTGGTGGACTCTGAGATGACCATGGATAGCTCTCTGGCTGGGCTCACCTGAGCTAGAGTTCTCCTCAGCATTATGTATACATTGCAGTTGGATCTCACGGGAATTCGTGTGAGTGCCTCATTAGCTCACTCTTGTAGATTTTTCTTTACATGTATATGTATATACATATATACCTAGATACCATATGCATGCCCAGTGTCCAGGGAGTTGGGAAGAGAGTGTCAGAGCCTCTGGAACTGGAGTTGTGGATGGTTGTGAGCAACCATGTGAGTCCTGGGAAGAGAACCCCTGCTATATGCCATAACAATAAGTACTGTGAGCCAGGGAGCCATCTCTCCAGGCATAGCGAACACCTTAGCGGGGTATCACACCCTTCCCCAATTTCAATGTTAAGACCAGAGGCCCATGTTAGTTGGCCACCTGGATGCTCACTCCCTGACCTCTAATGTTCTTTACTATTTCCTTATCTTGTGAATATCCTCAATCACTGGATCCCAAAGAACCTGGTCACCCCTACCAAGATACTCACATAAATCAGATCCTTGTTGTCTACACAGACAGGCAAAATTCAAGAGCAGCGGGTGATATTTCTAATTCCAGTTTCAGACCATCTGTGTTTGAAGGTCCTCTTTTTTGGTTTTTCGAGACAGGATTTCTCTGTGTAGCTTTGGAGCCTGTCCTGCACTCACTCTGGAGACCAGGCTGGCCTCGAACTCACAGAGATTCACCTGCCTCTGCCTCCCGAGTGCTGGGATTAAAGGCGTGCGCCACCAACGCCAGGCTGGTCCTCTTTGTTTTTACCAGACTCGGACTGTTGAGCCAGCTACTTGGCCTTTGCTGAATTTAATTATTTAATTTAAATAATTTTAATTGTAATAAGTCTCATTATCCACCAGATGAGCAAATCATAAGTTCCTGTAAGATCAAACTGCAATGAATGTAGAGTGTTTGGGACAATTATGGCTCAAATGAGTCTGGCAGAAGAGCTGTCTGTGCTCTGTCTCAGGACCTCCTAGAGGTGGACAAATGGGGCTCTGCTTCTAACCTCCCCCACAAAGCAGAGTGTATGTTCAAGGCTACACAGTACCTCATTTCTTTCTTTTGACATTAACTCAGAATTCTTCTGTGGGAAAAAGAGATTATTCTGAAATTGAGTTGGATTACCAGTGGCTATTTCTGCGAGCCAAGCAGGTGGTATTCTCTCATTAGTGATCTTAGTATTAAAGTGTCTTTACAGCAGACCATGAAGTCAGACCCCAGGACTCAGGTGAGATCTTCTATTCAAAGCCACGAGAACTCAAAAGATTTGCCAGCAGGTTCACAGTCAGTAATGAAAGAAGGTCAAAGGCAAAAAGTCGTAGGGTTGACCAATGTATTTGGGACATTTGATTGTATGTGAAAGTCCATGGATTTTGGTATTACATTCTCAACTCTTCAAGGGCCAAAAGAGCTCCTTGTACAAGACCTGTGCTTTTTTTTCTCACTCTCCTTATCAGCCTGCTACAACTGGGTGCTTCATGAAGAGTTGTGGTAAAGGTTAAAATAGTTATGATAACAACAATGTAACTGCCATTTTTCCAGCAGGGATTTTGCTATTGTTTTTTACTTATTTTCAGTTCTCAAAGTTGCACAGAGACAGTGTGGGATATATTTTAAGCTGGAAAGGTAATAAAAGAAGGTAAAATCAATCCCCATAAGGAGATAAAAGACAAGGAGAGAACTGGGCAGACCCAATAGCTCGATCTGCACAAATAAAACCTTTTGACACAGGCCTAGACCTGAGGTCAGTGGAGATGCTGGCCCTGAAGGAAAGAACCAGGAAGATGCAGAGAAGCTCACTGATAGTATCCTTTACTTTCCACCCTAGCCACTGCTAGAAGATTCAAAGCAAAACTCAAATCATAGGCAGAAGCAGAAAGCAGAAGACAAGGCTAGAAGAGCAGGCAGCCAGAATGTAACACCTTGGAAGGAGAAAAAAAAAGAGGGAAAACGTGTCTGAATTTGTCTGAAATTATAGGTGCCCTGTCCTCCCGCCAGGTAACAAGGACCAGAAGAAAGCAAAGCCTGTTTTGCTGACCCTCATACTCTTCTTTCTGTGACATCCTTCCAGAAGAACCACACAACTAAATAACAACTCTGTGGAGAGACAAAAGACAAACCACACCACCCTGCAAAGCTTCACAAATGTCCCTTAAGCATCTTCCCTGTTCTTACTCTGAGATCCCATCTTACACCTGTAAGAATGGCTGAAATCAAAACCTTGAGTGGCAGTCCATGCCGAAGAGGGTGTGGAGCAAGTGGAACTCTCCTCCATTGCTAGTGGGTGTGCCAGCTCGCACAGCCACTTGGCAAGTCAGTGTGTGGGTTCCTCACAAAACTGGGAGTCAACCTCCCACAAGACCCAAAGGATGCTCAGTAAACAAGGACACTTGCTCAACTGTGTTCACAGCAGCTTTATCTAGGCAAATGGCTTCCATATGCAGAGTCGTTGCTGGCTCTGATTTACAGAGAAGGGAGTTCAAGCTCCACAAGCAAGTCCCACACAGTTCAGCTTATGTTCCCTTCTCCTTGCTGACCTCAGCCTAGCCCACCACGCCACTCCACGCCACACCACGCCACACAACGCCACACCACACCACAGCACACCACACTGCACAATAGTTCTTGGGTAGATGCCACTCTCCTAGTGTGTACTTATCAAGCTTTGCCTGCCCAGGCCTGAAGCAACGTCTGTATCCAGTTGACCTGTCTCCAGTCCCAGCATGTCCTACTGACTCCCAGCTTCAAGGTTTCTCCTCTCCTGCTCTGTTAAGGCCACAGCTCTCCCCCACCTCCTCTTCCCCCTCCTCCCCCTCCTCCCCTTCCTCCTCCTCCTCCTCCTCCTCCTCCTCCTAGCTTCCCACCTAGCGTTCAGCAATGGTCCTTCCTCGACAGCAGATGATAAAGCCACTGTCTGTTCAAGCCTCACTCTATCTACACCACAGACACCACCTCCAATAACCCAGTTTCCCTTTCACCTGTTTTAATTCTGTCTCACCAACTGCAAAATGTGTTCTGCTCCTTGCTGCTTCCTCTCTCCCTCTCCTCTGTCTAAAGGGGGAGCAGTGGGGCCAGGTGTGGAGGGGGTTCTATTTTCTTTTTCATCACTGTGTCTCCAACACATAGGACAGCAAAAGAGTTCAGGAAATTTCCATTGAATGGATGGGCCAAAACCTCAACACCGGAGCCACAGCCAGGGTGAACATGAAAACCACCTTCTCATGTATATCCTAACAATGTTAGCTTCCTGCTCTCCTCGGCCTTCTTTCTCTGCCTCTAACAAGCTGCCTTTCATACACATGAATGCAGCCTTGGCCACGGAGGTAACAGGATCCTAGAAATCTATGGGATCCATCTGAAAAGGCACTCAGACTCAGGGAGAGTGGCTCAGGGTCTCACACCCTTTCCATTAACCCGGGTGGCTCTCAAAATGAACAAAAAAACTAAGTACATCAAACACCCAGTACAGGGAGTGTTGGGCCTTCCTACAGATAGGGATTCCAAACCAGAAGGGACGAGAAGGAACAAGCAAGAGGAAAAGGAGGGCGGGAGGGAGGAAGGAAGGACTAAGGAAGAGAAGCAGTCACAGGGTTGGAGGGGCACGGAGGAAGAAAAAGAATACCACAAGCCACCTTTTATCTCCACTGGTGGCCTGCCCAGAAGATGTGGCAACTTTGGTGTAAGATGCTCAGAGTATGTAAATGCCTCTCTCCAGCTCAGAACGCAGAACGGAACACACACACACACACACACACACACACACACACACACACACACACACACACACACGGCACAGTGGCCGTCCTTTTCTCTCAGCAGGCATTTCCTAGACCACTAGTTCTCTGCCTTGTATTGTGTTTGAAGCTGCCCATTTGAGAGTTAAGCCCATCTCATTCTCAAATCCCTCCCTTCCTTCCTGGCCTGGTCGGAAGGGCCATGCTTAGTAAGGTGAAGAAATCAAAAAAGCATTCTGCCTCGCGGACTACCCATCTTTATAATCGTGGTAATATGTGAAAGTCATATCGCTCACACATCTCATTGGAAAGTATTCACCTGGTTTTCTATGGTTTTGGTAGACAAATTTCACTGGCGGGCCTACCTGGAATTCGAAGGAGGAGATGCAGTTACCAACCTTGATCACTAGGTGGCTCTCAGAGAGTATAGCCTGATTTTGGGGGTGGGGAAACTCTCAAGCTCAAGGAGAGATTTAGAGAGGTTACCAGCGGTTGTTATTGTCTATATGTGCAAATGTGTGTCTATAGAATAGTAACTTTAAAACGTATGTGAAATGCATACACACACACACACACACACACACACACATATATACACAATGTATAGCATTATAGGAGTAATTTTATAGTAGTATTTGGAATATATAATATATAATGCATATGTAATGTATATAAGATGTATATATAACATATAATATAATATATTAATAGACAGATATTAGAAGTCAGAAGATATTTGTGGTGGGTTGAAGAATGAGATGTCCCCCATAAGTCTCAGACATTTGAATACTTGGTCCTCTGTGGGTGGCTGCTTAGGGAGGAAGGCTTTGGACTTTCAAAGGATTCACACAATTTCGAGTTTGCGCTCTCTGTTTTCTGTTTGGCGTCTAAGATGTGAGCCCTCAGAGGCTGTCCCAGCTGCCTGTTTTTTGCTACCTGTGGTCTGCCATCATAGACTCCAACCCTCTGGAAAGGGAAGCCCAAAATAAACCGTTCTTTCTACAACATGTCTTAGCCATAACACAGCAACAGAAAGGTAACTAAGGTAAAATTTTAAGCTATGTTAGAATTCTTTAATAAAAACTTCTCCAGAGCCTGGCGGTGGTGGCACATGCCTTTAATTCTACAAAGCTATACAGAGAAACCCTGTCTCAAGAAAAAAACAAAAACAAAAAACGCTTCTTCAGTTCAAAATTCAAAAGAAAATCAATCTATGCTCAAATGAGATGTTTCAGTCTACTGAGTCCTCTTTTTTGGGGGGGTGGGGGTTGTTTTGAGACAGGATTTCTCTGTGTATCTCTGGATAACCTGTTCTATAGAACAAGGCCTTGAACTCAGGGATCCACCTGTCTCTGCCTCTGAAGTGCTGGGAATACTTCTTTGACAAGATAAAACAATACAATTTTAAAACCAAAGGAACCTTTATCTTTTTATTTTGAACCTTTATCTTTTAAAATAAGTATGGCTTATGCCAGCCTTCTTCCTGGCTCTCTGTAGACGTGAATTCCCTAGAGATGCTAGCCTAGACTGGCAAACATTCTAGAAGTAAACTGTACTAGCCTGGAACACATAGTTGGCAGTTTACTTTAGTCCTCTCCCGGCCCATTCTTGCTAAACTGAAAATAAACTTCAAACCATCACCAATTTGCCATGTTCTTTTCCCCTCCCAAGATCTAACCAGTAAACTCTTGACAATGACCAAGATCTCACCGTGTTCCCGGGGGATTGTGTTGGGCACTTGCCTCAGCCTGCCCTTATTAAATTTTTGACATGCCTCAGTTCACTAAGACATGTGTGCTCTCTTCCTTTCCCTCCCACCCATCTACCTGCCCAAATGTTAATAACACCACACAGTAATTCTTTGGCTTGGCATTGCTGTCTTCTCAGGCAGCCATGCAAACAAGGCAGGCTAGGGAGGCAAGATTTCTCACGAGACACACAAATACGACCATGAGGAATCTAAATCCCAGCTCCTCCACGTGACCGGCTGGGACACTTTTACACTCTACTGATGCAGAAATGAAATGAAATATCAAAGCGGTTGTGAATGAATTTTTTCTTTTTGCTTTGCTGCGAGATCTGATAAGCATGGAGGTAAGAAGGTATTTAGGTGAAGGCTCATCTCTAAATACACACTGAGATGTGAGGAATAACTCCGAGCTAATTCCCACACAACCTACCCTTTCCTCCTCCATCAGCCTCGCAACCAGCTAACCTCCCTCGTGTGGCTTCTTCTATCCATTTTTCCTCTTCCACATAACCCAAGCTAGACAAGCCACACTGGCCCACAGATTCTGAACTCCTAGGAAAAAAAAATAGAGTGCTTTAGAGAACTTTAATCCTGCAAAGGTCTAAACACAGAGAGAAATGGAGTATATCCTGGACGTGCCAACAGGGTACTTAGTCCCCTAATGTTTCTTCGTGGAGGTGGATAGAGTGATTTCTTTTGGTTGACCTTTTATTTTTAGCTTTCTCTTGTCTCATCTTGAGAACTGAGGTTCAGCCAAACCTCCTGTTTAGAGACTAATTTTAGTCAGTGTCTTTTCCTTCTGCAGACTTCAACATCGATTCCTTCAAACCCACTTCACAAATAAATGCCAAATGCCTGCGTCTTTAAGTCACCTGGTGATTACAGGAACGTCTATCCCCACATTCCATCATATTTGCTCTGCCTTCTCTATGGCCAGTATTTTTGCCCCCTTTCTTAGCTTCTTTTTTCTGTTGCAGTATCATTATATCGGAGATTGGGTGATTTGTGAAGAAGAGGAGTGGGTTGAGGTTCTGGAGCTGAGGAAGTCACAAGTATGGCGTGAACATCTTACCGAGAGGCATCGGCTAAGGCCTTTTGATGGCATCACAACATGACAAGACACAGCTACGGAGACAACTTGAGATTCCTCCTTGTATAAAGCCACTTTCATGATGGCATCTAATCCCAGTTGCTTCCCAAAAGACTCACCTCTAAGTATCATTGCAAGTGAATTTGGGGATTAAATTCCCTATACACGAAGCGGGGTGAGGGGGGGTGCATTTTCAAGCCACAGCATCATCATTCCCCCCATTTTGTACACAGGGAAGCTGACGGTAAAGAAACGTATGCTTTGCACAATATCAAACAGCTATTAAGTAAGAGTATTAAAACCTCCCAATAGAAACTTCCAACTGTTGCTATCTCAGAACACACTTGATTTTTATGTGAAGACTCCGGTCTTTGAGTGTCTCCCTTCTAGCAAAGGGTTATAGATCAAGACAAGAACATTAGGGGCAAAGATTATGGCCACAGGCTGCCTTGTTATATGTTAATCAATCAATGACTGCTAAAGGCAGTACATTTCATTGGATTAACCTGTTTAGAAGGCACACAGACTAGCAGGGTAAACCATGGGAGTCACCCATTGCAGCAATTCAAGGGTAGAGCATTTAACCATAGATCAAGAGGCCTTTAAAAATCAGTCGTTCTTCATACGATGAATGGGAGTGAATTGCACACAATGAGAACAGATCAACACCCAGCCACGTGGATAAGTCTCATCTCTAATGTAAACCAAAGTCCTCAAACACCAAAGAATACATTCTGGGTGACTCCGTTTTGTAAAAATTCAAAAAACAAGGAAATAATAACCTTACATTATGATACGAGTTGGTTTGAGTTTGAAGAGGGGTGGGGAGTGATGTCAAAATGAGGTGACTGTGACATCTTTTGTTTCTGAAAACCACGAGTTAGGAGGCACTGGCCAAAGGGTCCTCCACAACTGAGTTCTCTCCTGGTTCTGCAGCTGAGTGACTCTAACAAGTGACTTCCACTGTCTGTGCCTTGGGTTTTTCCATCTATAAAGTAGACTAATAATACACTGCTCAAAGGGTTGGTGTGAGAAGAGACATAACGTATGTAAATGCCCAGGAGCATGCGTAGGTGCCGTAATAAACGGTAACTATTATTATCTCCGCCCTGTGCCTGATAGTAAACCAGGATCAGACGGGAGATAGGTAAGCACACAGCTCAGAAGAGAAGGGAAGGACCTAACCAGGCTAGGATCAAAGATGTGCAGAATCCACCCCAACGCTGCACAACTATAAGCTAGATTTCCCTCCCACAGCCCACACCATCCCCTAAGTCTTGCTTCTGCAAGTGTGGACCAGCCCCGGGGAACTAGCAAGATTGCTCGGGTCCCATCTCCATGAGCCTTTGTTAGGCGACCTGACGCTGATCTGATACATTAATTTGTACTAATGGTCTCAAAATGGTTACTAGCAGCCTTATGAGCTACCCTCCTGAGGATCTAAGTTGCTTTTTAACCAGAGCTTATGGACATAGAAGGAGTCGTGTATAATTTCACCTTATCCTGGGTCAGAAAGGAGCCCATCACGGGGAGAAGTCAGGGACAATATAACCAAAGCAGTGCGAAGTTCAAGTTTACAGGAACAAGCAAGAGTCCAGGGGAAGCCCCAGCTACAAAGATTGCAGCTCTCTTTCCTGACTGCAGGGTAAGGATGAAGCCAGGCACATTGAGTTCTTTCTAACTAGGGAGAAGCAGAGTTCCTGTGGGAGGCCCCAGGATCAGAGG
Source organism: Cricetulus griseus (assembly GCF_003668045.3). Taxonomy (NCBI): domain Eukaryota; kingdom Metazoa; phylum Chordata; class Mammalia; order Rodentia; family Cricetidae; genus Cricetulus; species Cricetulus griseus. The sequence goes on from NW_023276806.1 coordinate 226,757,979, forward strand.
CGTAGGCCACTGGGGAGTCAGAGCAGAGGAAGAGTTCTCAGTTTTCACTTTGAATTGTTAAATTGTGTCTTAGGACATCCACAAAGAGAGTCGTGCTCAGCAACAATTGCCAAAGCTGATAAGTGCAGCAGGGAGGGACGTCCTGCTAAAGAGGAGGAGCCAGACCCCAGAGACCAATGAGATTCTGGAAAATGCCATGCTTATCTGTGATGACATATGCCTGGGGCCAGAAGTGGAATTGTTCAAAGAGTCCTGAGGAACTATTTCTAAATGACCCAGTTTGGGTCTGGGTTGAGGTGGCTGTAATGAGGGCCTGTGCATTTGTCAGAGCCCATTGAACTGTATATTCAGAATGGGTACAGTTTATTTCATGTCTGTGACGCCTCAATAAAGTTTTTTTTTTTTTCTGGGCATTGGTGGCGCACACCTTTAATCCCAGCACTCGGGAGGCAGAGGCAGGCGGATCTCTGTGAGTTCGAGGCCAGCCTGGTCTCCAGAGCGAGTGCCAGGATAGGCTCCAAAGCTACACAGAGAAACCCTGTCTCAATATATATATATATATATATATATATTATATATATTGTAAATATATATATATTTAAATACCACTTATTTACAAGTGAAATGAGATCCCCCAAGAACAGAGTAGAAACTTTTTTAAAATTTATTTGTTATGTGTATAGTGTTCTGCCTGCGTGTATGCCTGCAGGTCAGAAGAGGGCACCAGATCTCATTACAGATGGTTGTGAGCCACCATGTGGTTCTGGGAATTGAACTCAGGACCTCTGGAAGAGCAGCCAGTGCTCTTAACCTCTGAGCCATCTCTCCAGCCCCAATAAAGTTAATTTTTAAAGGAAAAGGAATGATATCTTAGTCACAGAGCTCGTGGAACTTGGGAGTAAGGTGAGAGCCTGTGGGAGAACATCCCAAGCCTTGGACTTCACTGTTCTTCCGGCAAATTATCATTTGCTCAGAACATAGTAGATAAGGAAGGACTCTCTCCCATCTGACTGCCACTCCTGGTCTGTGAGACAGGCATGATTGTCCCATTTTATAGGCCAGGAAACCATGGCACAGAACAGACGAGGGAACTGGCGTGAGTTTTCCAACTCAGAGTCCTAATGGCCTCAGATAGGATGCTGCTTCAGCAAAACTGAAGCCAAGAGAGTGCAAGTATGTCTTGACACAGTCATACTGCTAGCCAAAGACAGAGTCCAAAATTGAAACTGCCTCTTGTCCACATACACATCAGAAAGAAACGTCACCTTGAATGAAGGTGTAGGACTCGAGGAGCTTGGGGAGGAAAGGGTCCGTCATGAAGAGATGTCACCAGCCAGAAACCTGGGGCAAGAACTGCAGCAGAGGCCACGCAGGAACAATGCTTACTGGTTTGTGTCCCAAGGTTTTCTTAGTTTGCTTTCCTACACACCCAGGACCACCTGCCAGGGATGGCACTGCCCACAGTGGGCGGGTCTCTCCCACATCATTAATCAAGGCAATAGGACCACAGACTTGCCCACAGGCCCATCTGATGGGGGAGATTCTTCAGCTGAGTTTCCCTGTTCCCAGATAACTACAGCTTGTGTCAAGCTAACAAAACAAACAAAACAAAAACAAACAAATGAACAAGAATAGCACACTGGGATAGAAACTTTACCCTAAAACAAAAGCAGGGTTCCTCTCCAGCACTCTCAACACCCCATATTTTACGGCCTGACACAGTTCCCTCATCCCCTGGAGTCCCAAGGGTCCTCTAACGTTAGCGAACTCATGAAGCAGCACACACATTACCTCACCGGAGTCTGGCTTATTTCCTAGCAGCGATTGTCCAGTCCTCTCCATCCCCCTTCTGCTGGCTTCCTACCCTCATCTGTTCCATTCCTCCCTGCTGGAATCACAAAGCTCTGCCTGGAGAGAGCAGGCATGAGCCTCTTCTTTCCCTGATGCTGAACATCAGGAAAGAGATCCCTGGTGCAAGGTAGTAAGTGCCGTCTGTCTCTCTCGCCCCGACCACAACTGAAATGCATATATGTGTGGAGGAGTAGAGGGAGAGAGACAAGGGAAGTCTAGCATGGCATGGAGATAGAGAGAGAGAGAGTTCTGAGAGGAACCACAAGACATAGTGGATCATGGTTAACTTGGGGGCACTTTGCAGAGTAGGGGGGAGAGCATTGTATTCCACGTTTAGTTTCTTTCTGCTGAACGTGCAATCTATGACTGTTGCAGAATACATTTCTCATCTATCTGTGTCAATAAGAATAGGGTAGGCTAAGAAATTATGGACTGTATTTTCACTAACAATACTGGTGTTCTTTTCTTTAAATGGGAAATAATGAGAAGAAGCATTAACTCTAAAAGTTAAATAGGCATCTATAAGTCTACCACGTCCCCCTCCTGCACAATGACCAAAATATGCAACGATTTAAGTGATAGAAACGTTTTATTTTATGTGTGAGTCACGTTTATGGGTTGAAGCCAGGAAGGAATGAAAAACAGAGTGAGTGGGGCCTTTAGTGGCTGCATAGCTCACACTGTCAGCCTGCTCTCACTTCTGTGGGGTTCAGTCCCCGCTTTCCTTTTACTCATCCTACCCCTAGCCCTCTTCAGACAAATAGGGTTTTTGTTTTGTTTTGTTTGGGGGGGTTGTTTTCTTTTTTAAGCATAAGGACTATATTACTATCCCTGAGCTTAAAGCGCACACATAGTAAAGGCAGGACAGACATCTATTAAGTAGGAGGGAGGGGAGGCAGTCCCAAAGAACAGGAGAGCGCAGAGCTGCCACCACTAAGGCTAAGCTCCTTCCTTCTCCAAATCTATCCTGGGAATGTTCCCCAGGTCCGCGTGTCCCCTCTGTGGATACACAGCAAGGCTCAAACTCCTCTGCCTGTTTACTAAGACCTTCCTGGCTCTGCACCGCACCTGTCCTTCTGCCCTGGCTCCCAGGGCAAATGCTGTAGCCCAGCAGTCCAACCGGTCCATGTGCCACTCACTCCCTGAGCACACCTTGAAGCTCCCTGCCTGCAGACCTTTCTCAATCTCTGCCACCTAACACCCTGCTCACGTCAGCTTCCCTCTGAAGACTCCTCGTGGCTTTGCCAAGTATTGTACCCATTTGCATGGTCCTCATCTAAGCAGAGAAGAAGGAAGGAGTGTTTCCCAATCCTAGCTTTCCCAGGGACTAAAGTCTAGAGTCTGCCGGAAACGAAAAGAATAAAGACAGGAGATCTCTTCCAAGTCAATGAGTTGGAGGTTGGCTGGATCAAGACTGTCTTGGGTTTAGGATTACACTTAAGAATGTCTATAGTCAATGCCTGGCAACGCCCACTAGGCGGCGACCTCGGTGTCGTTCCGACCAAGACGCCTCCAGGTCTTAAAGTTTATTACCTGCCCAACAAGTTTCCTTCCTGCCCCACTGTCCCTTTAAGAAGGTGAGCCAGGTGAGGTCCAGGCCCCGCCCCCAGCCGGCCCCTCCCCCCGCCCCCGCCTGGCCGGCCTGGCTCGCCCAGTCCCTTGCGACCTGGCCCAGCCGCGGTCGGGGCCGAGGTCCCAGGTCCCGGCCGGCGCCATGGAGCGGCGCTGGCCCCTGGGGCTCGCACTGCTGCTGGTGCTGCTGCTGCTGCTGCTGCTCTGCGCCCCGCCGCCCCAACCGGGCGCGCGCGCCGAGGAAGGTACCGACCCCCACCTCCGCCCTCCCCCTGCCCGGTTGGCGGGCAGCAGCCTGCAAGAAGCCGGCATTCCTGAGGAGGCCCTCCTCTCCGCACCCCACTCTTTCGCCCCAGTAGCGGGGAGATCGATTGGCCAGGCCAATCTTTGGTCTTTAACCCCAGACTCCTGCCCACGGGATCAGTCACCCCTACCCTCTGCTCGGTTTTGTGGGTGGAGAGGGAGGTCCTGAGCACAGCCAGGAAGCTGCACTCCCACTGCAGCATCGGGGGACGACCCTCCTTGTGCCCACCCCGAGAGAGGAAGCCCCTTGCTGCCGGCTTAACCAGACCACAGATAGACCACCGCCACTGGTGGAAGGAATTAGGACTCGGGGCCTCCCGGGTGTAGGGGTCCAACCTCACACCTAAAGTTTTGCAAACCCTCCCTGGCCGTGCCCCTCCCACTTCCCCAAATCAGAGCTGTGCCTAGCACCCCACCTCCTACACCCTCATCTACCAGTGCTGGCCGTTGACAGCAGAAGTCAAACTCCACCAGGGGCCCCTGCCAGGGTCCCACTCAGGACTACAAAGGTTTATCTCCCCTGACGTCCGCCGTGGCATCCCTGCAGCAGACGGGTCCTCCAGTCCTTCCGGACCCCGCTGGCACATTGTCTGAGGTTGCTCTTCCAACGCTTGCTGTCCTGACGCTGGTTCGAGCACCAGCCTCCAACCCTTGCCCCGCTCTTCCTTACTCCCGTCACACTCTGAAGTTATCCACTGTAATCCCTAGAGTGCTTCACTCCTAACTCCAGGACCTCGGGCTGGGAAGTCCCAGGATACCCAATGTACATAGTAGGGCGCCTCCTCCCCCTTAGGTGACATTCTCGTTTTCTCCTCATTCAGTCACTCTGATGGACACAAGCAAGTCACAAGGAGAGTTGGGCTGGCTTCTGGATCCCCCGGAGGATGGCGTAAGTGTCTGAAGGACCTGGGAGAGTTCAAGTGTAAAGGCCAGTGGGAAATTGGGGTGGAGAGGTGGGTGGAGGAACAAAAAAAGAGCAGGAAAAACTGGAAGTGTCTCCTCGAGAGGGGGAGGGGAAGCTGAGTCAGAGCCTCCTGAATGGCACTTGTGGGGGGTGGGGGGTGTCAAACTTCCCTCCATTGGGACTATCCACAGTCTTACCCTCTTACCATAGGGGGAGGGGGTGGCTCACATCCCCTACTGAGAGCATGGCTATGCTAAGGAAGGTTGTCAGCTGGATGAGTGGGACACCTGGAAAGCATCCGGGAGTCTCAGCTCTGTTCATTGCAGTGAAGCTAGGTGGAAGGGTTGCAGAACATTAGAGAGCTCCATAAAAGTGTAAATGACGTATGGGGACACACACACACACACACACACACACACACACACACACACACACACACACACACACACCGGAGGAGAGCCAAAACTTTCATCAAAGTCTTCAAAGGTTTTTTGGCTCCCTCAAACTTAAACTCTGCTCCCCTCCAAGGCCCCTGAACACTGGGCTTGTGCTCCATCCCTCCCAGGCAGGCTCCACAAGCACCATGTATTCCAGCTGTTTGAGAAAGAAAGAACCAGCTCTGAGTTCCTTCCCACCTTAGGTGTCCCTGAGACCCAGTGAGCAGAGGTGGGTTATTAGTGTGTCAGAAAGAATGTATTCAGGCCTAACGTCCAGAGACACCCTTGCTGCAGCCCAGTAGATCTGGCCTTAGAGCCACGTGACAGTACCTCTGGGGCTGGAGATTTACTAACTGGTCCTGGACCTGTTCTCTGGATTTCCATTCCTTAATCCAGTACCTAAGGCATGTGCTGCTGTTGTTGCTGGGATCAGTTATTGCTTTCTTTCTCTCTTGGACTGGAGGGTCCAGGCTCTCCTTGGAGCTCTTCCACGGAGTGGCCTATAATTAGAGTTAACAGACTAAACCATAATATATCCTCCAGGAGGGGCCCTTTCCAAAATCCTGGATTAGGCCAACTCTAATGCCTTTTCTCATAAACCAGCTAATCACCCACAAGGAAGCCATCAGGACCATCTGCTGACTCCCACTGGGTCTTCCTTATGCTTCACCAGCCCCACCCGAATCACAGTCTTCCCTAATGTGCCCCAGTGGAAGCCAGGCCCCTGTCACGCTCCGGTGCCAGCAGCTATGCTCCCGTCCCAATCTCTTCCTTGTGCCCTCCCTCTTTCTAAAACCCATTAAGTCCATAGAGCCAAGCTCCGAGCGCACACCCATGTAACAGCCAGCAGCTCCTGAGTGTCACGTGAAAGGATCCTCAGTGCTGTTCCTGGATGATAGTTGTGCCCCATCTGTCACAGCTGGAATTGGAAGAGGCCACCACAGCTGGGAACATCTGTTTCCCTAGGCTCCAGCTGCAGCCTTGGCAGTCTGGCTGCTGAGCTGCCATGCATTACCATAACCATCCTGTCCACCTGCCTGTGCCCTATGCCTTTTTCTTGGGCTCCTCAGCAGAGCTTCCCCACAGTACAAACTCCAGGTGGAGTTGTGGCCTTTGGACACCTCTCTTGATCTTTGAACTCTGTGACATAATGCAGAATTACATGCTTCAGGATGGAACCACCCTACCAATTCTTAAGTGGTACTTTTTTTTTTGTCATGAGGGCCCGCTCACTGGAGTGGAATAAAATCTCAGGATGAGCTTCCTCAGGGCCTCGGTCTCTTCTCCATCAAATAATGGGATGGCATCCAAAATACCAGTGAAATGGTTTATGGAATTTGTATGTATCTTTCTTTCTTGTGCAGGGGCCATGCTATTGTAATCTGTATGTTGTTCCAATTTTAGTGTACGTGCTGCCAAAGTGAGCACTGTAAGCTTCTTAGCTAAATCTGGCCGAGGAAATGTTCAAGAGAAAGAATGTCACTGATGAAGTACGATGTCTATCCCACCGACAGATAATCAGAACATCGACAGTAATTAAAACCTGGAATGTTGACCAGCACACCCAGGCCAATGGAGCAGAATAGAAAATCCAGACACAAATCCCCATGCATGATATTTTCATGTGGGTGACCATGGAATTTCAAGCCAATGTGGAAAGTATTGCTGGGGGCAGAACTACTTCCCTTTCCCTAAGTGAGCCTGTGAAAGTGACAACAGATGATGAATTAACAGGGGAAACACTATTTTAATTACCTTCATTCACACAGGATGAGGTTCCAGAAAAGTTCAGAGGGTTGAAGCTTGTGTGTCATCCTGAGCTTTGGAAAGGAGGGGGTGGGGCGGTGGTGACGGCCCAAGTGTGAGGTGAATAAAGGCTGTCCTGCTGCGTCCATTTGAAAGTCTCTGGGGTGAGAGAAGGTTTCTTTGTGCAGCCTTCTTCCTGGTACTGATGGCTCACAATGTAAATCCCCTCCAAAATGTAAATGTCTTTACCTAAGAGCAGCTTGTATGAGCTAATCCTATACTTACAGGGTTTTTCCCCCCTAAGTAAGCATTTCAGTGACCAAGTAAATATTGGGGTGTGCAGTGGTCCCCAAAAGTATTGATTTGTCACCATACTGGCAACTGAATGTCTGTAATTTTTTATTACAGAGTGAAAGGGAAAACACCTCTCCATGTTCTCTGAGCAGATACAAAAACTAAATTCTGGTGAAATCAAAGTTTAAACCAAAAAAGAAAAAACCTACAAAATTTTCAGGCCAAAAGATAAAAAGCCTAAAACTCGTGATGTGATCATGCAAAAATATAAAATGTGTTCGCACATAAATAGTGCCATTAGCAAAAATGTGGTATGGCTGAGAATATTTGAAACCAAGCAAATAATTAGTATCTATAATGCATTTTTTAAAAAGCTTACCCAAATGAAAATAGCAGAGTTTAATAAAAACATAAATAGCCAATGAGCAAAAGAGAAACATGCAACCTCCCTCCTTCAAAGAAATGCAACTGCAAAGGCTAAGCTGCTTTGACCATAAGATTGGCAAAAGATGAAAAGGACATTAGTAACCCTTCTGATGAGCTTTTTAGAAAATGAGCTCTCTTGCACTTTTCATGAAAATGTGAACTGGAGACCAATTCAGCAACATCTCATAAAATTTCTGGTCTATTGATTCAGCAGTTCCATAGAAGTCTTATAGTTGTCTGTCTGCTTCCCTAAAATAAATAAATACGTAGCTAGAAACTAAGTAATTACCCAACAGTAGGTGACTGTTTAAACAATGCTGATCCATATGATGGGGTGCTGTTCATTTCTTGCAACAAGAAATCAGGTCTGTATGCTCTCTATAGGCATAATGCCAAGGCATTATTTGTTACAGCAAAGGAAGCTACAGAATAACCCTTGTACGGCGTTTATTCTAAAAACACAGAACCATTTAGACGGTTTCTCGGGAAGTTTTGAAAGTGGTCTAGAAAGCTTTATTTCAAACCATTAAGAATGGCTATTTCTCAGAATAAAGGTGAAAGGATTGGGGAAAACCTTACCCTTGTAAGTCAATCTCTAACCTGCTATAATAAGCAGAGATGTAAAGAATAAGAGCATAAATTCTAGACCTGAAGTACCTAGCTTCGTGTTCCAACTCTGCCTCTTAATGCCCAAGTTAAGTCCCTCAGATATTGGGCAAGCTACTCCATAGTGGCCCTATATCAGTAGCCTGTGGGGAGTCACAGTAGTGCCAGCCATTATGATTACTAGATTTAAAAATTCTTTAAATGTAAAAAAAAAAAAAAAAAAAAAAAGTCAAGGGACAGACTAGATCTCCATGTAGACAATTTTGTGCTTGTCCCTGTATTCCAAGGGCAGAGAGGCTCTACTATTTGAAAACTAAGACTCTGAACAAACAGGCAAATGGGTTCTGAATAAGCTTGCCTTGCCTTCGGCAGGGTACCTGACAGTTCTGCTGATTGAATAGGTCAGAAGTCCTAGCCAACCAGAAATTAAGAGACCAACCAGAGCTGGCTAGGGTATAAAAACCATATCTGCCCCAAGTCCAAGTAACCCCCCAGCTTGAAACACTTAACCTACGCTGCTGGGGCTGGGGGTGCAGTGAGGTGGGACAGGTCACATTAACCGGGGAGCTCCGACTCCAGCTCCCTCTTCAACAGCTCTGGTCACTGAGTCTGACTCTCTTCTTGCAGTGGAGTGAGGTACAACAAATGCTGAACGGGACACCGCTGTACATGTACCAGGACTGCCCAGTACAGGAGAGTGGAGACACAAACCACTGGCTTCGCTCCAACTGGATCTACCGGGGGGAGGAAGCTTCACGCGTCCACGTGGAGCTGCAGTTCACTGTGCGGGACTGTAAGAGCTTCCCAGGGGGAGCTGGGCCTCTGGGGTGCAAGGAGACCTTCAACCTTCTCTACATGGAGAGTGACCAGGATGTGGGCATTCAGCTCCGACGGCCTTTGTTCCAAAAGGTACCGCTGCTCCTTCGTGCCATCCCACCCCTGCTATAGATTCTCACCGTGAGCCAGCTCAGCCACGGAGTAGCAGGGCGGGTGTGAAAGTAGACGAAGGGAAAGAATGCAAGGCAGAGTACCAGCAAGGCTGAAGTGAGTGCCGCTGGCTGTGCTCTGACTTCAGGGGCATCATTTAACCTCTCTGAACATTGGCCTCCTCCTCACATAACAGCCTTACTTCTTGCATCCATTGAAATAGCATGGTGCTATCGCTGAAAGGGGAGGAATAGTGTGGTGGTTTTCAGACATTTTACCCATCATGTTCTTATGTGCCATGCCCCCAAGACTATCGCTGGAACTACACCGGGTAGTTCCTGGCTACCAATCACTAGTACCGTGACCTTCTTTCATGCCATGGGAACACGCTAGAAAGCAAAACAGTCTGAGCTGGTTGTAGGATGGACTCTTGTTTTTTCCCAAGGAGCAAAGGGTTGTAAAGTTTGTTATTGGTAATAAATTAGTTATGACACACTCTAACTGATCACCTCCTTGGCACCCATCTTAGGAACACCTCCCAATATTAAATAGGAAAATTTTATGGTCTGTAGCATTCCACTGACTGGATTCCAGTCCTAACTCCATCATGGCATAGCTGTACTGTTATTTAGAAGGACCAATTTGTCAGAGCCTTGATTTCCTCTTCCGTTAAGTGAGATGTGAGACATAGTGTCTCCCAGGGTTCTTGCGTGAGCTATATACAGCATGTCTACAAAATGTTTGCCCTGCGACCTCTTATGTCAAGCTCTTCCATCGTGGCTGTGTACACTGGGCGTTCCTTAGCCAAAATGTTTCAGATTTCAGACTTTGGAATATTTAATATCTTGGGGATGGACCCAATTCTTTTGTTGTTGTTTTTGTTTTTGTTTGTTTGTTTTTCGAGATAGGGTTTCTCTGTGGCTTTGGAAGCTGTCCTGGAACTTGCTCTTGTTGACCAGGCTGGTCAACAGAAATCTGCCTGCCTCTGCCTCCCAAGTGCTGGCACTAAAGGAGTGCACCACCAATGCCCGGTTGGGAATGGGGCCCAATTCTAACTATGAATTATCTTTATGTTTCATCTATGCCTTATACATGTAGCTTGAAATACTTTTATACAAATTACAGTGTGATTGCCTTATTGTTGGCTCCATCACATGAGGTCATAAATAGACATTTCCATTTGTGGTACCCTATAGCACTGTCAAGCTCGGCAGCACGTCGGGTTTCAGATTTGTGCATTAGAGGTAGTCAGCCTATATGAAACCAAACGTTGCTTGTTACGCCGGGATGAAGCATGGGCATCCCTTCTTCTCCCCAGGTAACAACCGTGGCTGCAGACCAGAGCTTCACCATCAGAGACCTGGCATCTGGCTCTGTGAAGCTCAATGTAGAGCGTTGCTCCTTGGGCCGCCTGACTCACCGTGGCCTCTACCTAGCTTTCCACAATCCGGGTTCCTGTGTGGCCCTAGTGTCTGTCAGAGTGTTCTACCAACGCTGTGCAGAGACTGTCCACGGCTTGGCCCACTTCCCCGACACTCTCCCTGGACCTGGAGGATTAGTAGAAGTGGCTGGAACCTGCCTCTCCCATGCGCAGATCAGCCCGGGGTCCTCGGGTACCCCGCGTATGCACTGCAGCCCTGACGGCGAGTGGCTGGTGCCCGTGGGCCAGTGCCTCTGCGAGCCTGGCTATGAGGAAAGTAGTGGCAGTGTGGGGTGCACTGGTAAGAAATGTGGTGGTAGGAAGCCCAGGGAATCACGCGGGGTGGGCCTTCCAGGCGCCAAAGCAGCGCGGGGTGGGCCTTCCAGGCGCCAAAGCAGCGCGGGGTGGGCCTTCCAGGGCTCCATTCCCGTGAGTTTAACCTTCCAGTTCCAGGGAGTGGGGTAAAAAGTGAGTAGGGTTGGTTTCTCGTGTAAAAACAAAAAACATGGTTCTGCCTTCTCTCTCCAGCCTGCCCTGTTGGCTTCTACCGAAGAGACCTGGAAACACTCCGTTGTCTCAAGTGCCCCCAACATAGCACAGCAGTGTCCGAGGGGGCCACCATCTGTGCCTGTGAGAATGGACATTTCCGAGCCCCCGGGGAGGGCCCCCAGATAGCATGCACGCGTAAGTCTTGCAGCCAGGACCTGGCAACTAGGCCACAGTTCCTGGGCCCTCCTTGGGGCTAGGACTTCTCAGAGCTTATCAAGTAGTGGAGACCCAGGGATGCAGGCGCTGATTGTAGCCCCTCCCTGCCATCTGTTCTCTCTAGAATGCAGAGGTGTGGTCACATGACTTCCTCTTTGGTAGAAGTTAAAACTCTTGTGAGGGCTTTGGAGAACATCAGTAATGGGGATGATGAACAGAAGCAGGGGTCAGTAACTAAGGTGGGAGCAAAATGGGTACCTATTTGATGGCTTTTCTTCTCCCAAAGGTCCCCCTTCAGCTCCCCAAAATCTGAGCTTCTCTGCATCAGGGACTCAGCTCTCCCTGCGTTGGGAGCCCCCCAGAGATACAGGAGGACGCCATGATATCCGATACAGCGTGGAGTGCTTGCAGTGTCGAGGCACTGCCCAGGACGGGGGTCCGTGCCAACCCTGTGGAAAAGGCGTGCGCTTCATCCCAGGGGCTTCAGGGCTCACCGAATCCACTGTGCAAGTTGAAGGCCTTGAGCCTTATGCCAACTACACATTTACCATCAAATCTCAAAACAGAGTGTCAGGACTGGACAGTTCCAGCCCCAGCGGCGCTTCCCTCAGCATCAACATGGGGCATGCAGGTGAGCAAGCTGGGGCAGCAGTGGAGATGCAACCGAAACGATACCTCCTTTGCTTCCAAATTCAACCCTGTCATTCTGGTGTCCAGAGTCACTCTCCGGCCTGTCCCTGAGGCTGGTGAAGAAGGAACCGAGGCAGCTGGAGCTGACTTGGGCGGGGTCCCGACCCCGAAATCCTGGAGGGAATCTGAGCTATGAGCTGCACGTGCTGAACCAGGTCAGAATGCTACTCGAGACACCCTTCAGTGTCTGCTGGACCCCTAACATTCCAACTTGGGGTATCGCATTGGGGAAGACATCTAAAACCGGCTTTATCAGGATAAACGTCTGCAAAGGTCCCTGGCCTTACTGTGGCAGCCCACTGGTCCAGGCTCCTTCCATGCCTATCTTTACCAAGGCTGGGCCACCACAGCCCCATTAATGCAAGTCCCATCCGCAGGATGAAGAGTGGCACCAGATGGTGCTGGAACCCAGGGTCCTGTTAACAAAACTACAGCCAGACACCACATACATTGTGAGAGTGCGAACCCTGACCCCACTGGGCCCCGGCCCTTTCTCCCCTGACCATGAGTTTCGGACAAGCCCACCAGGTAGGATATCTATCTCTTGTCCTACCCCAAACATACACAATCGTCATCTCATGGAGGCACTGAAGCTCCCGCTTTTAATGAGGCTTGTTCTTCTCTGTAGATATGCACATATGTGTCCCTCAATAACCTCTATAAAGAGACAGGCCCAATACCCACTGAAAAACTGACTCTGGGTATACACTCAGGACCCTACCTTCTAGCCTCTGTCACCCCTAAGGACTATGAGCCCCCAGACTTCTGATTCATATGCCCAGTTTCCAGGAGCCTGACCGGAGGAGAGATTGTGGCCATCATCTTTGGGTTGCTGCTTGGAATTGCTCTGCTGATTGGGATTTATGTCTTCCGTTCAAGGTGCTGGCTCTGCCCTCCCCACCCATTTATCTGGGGTCACTCTGCCTTGTTAGAAGCCCTGCCTTATCCCAGATCATTCTCCTGTCCCCTAAAACCAAAGCTCAGATGTTCCCCATACCCAGCTCTCATGTCTGTGGCAAATTCAGCCAGAGTGCACTGGACCACTGAGATTTCCCTGGGTCCCTGAAGAAGTTGTCCTACCTACCTCCACAGGAGAGGCCAGCGACAGAGACAACAGAGGAATCGTGAACGTACCACCAGTGTTGATCGAGGTGAGGCAGAAGTGTGTGTGTGTGTGTGTGTGTGTGTGTGTGTGTGTGTGAGAGAGAGAGAGAGAGAGAGAGAGAGATGCCCAGGTCAACTCTGGGAATGTGGGTAGGGTATGTTGTCCCTAGGGCTCTTGTATTTTGCCACCTAATTAATTTTGGTTAATTAACTTTGCTGTGATAGCTGTCAGCAGCCCTGATGCAATTATGTACCAGCTCTTGGTACCAGTACTCAGCCACCCTGGGCTCTGGGCAGTGTTCTCCATCTTGGTAGCCAGGTCTGTGAGCTGAGAGCAGGCAGGAAGGGGTTAAAGTCCTCTGAGGCATGTGGGCTTCTTGCTTGTCACCTCATTAGAGGGAAAGGTCTGCTGTCTATTTCAGTAGCTGGCATGGAAGGGAGGCTTCATCTGGGAGTGAATGAGGTGTGAGTGACTTGGACAGCATGGGGTCAGAAGCTGGGACCCAAGTCATAGGAAGATTGGGTAACAGCCTCTGAATTCTGGTCACCACTATGGACCCTGAATGGTAGGACAGAGGAGCTTGGAGCATAGACAAGAAACACGTTGGGATGTGCAGGCTTCATTGCTAAGAATAGAGATTTTGTCTACTTGAGCTTAAAGCCAGGCTCACCTCAGAGAGCAGAGAACCACTAAGAACGGGCTCAGCTGTCTGCCCTTCTCCCTAGCCCCCCACGCCCCGATCCCTGAAGTATATGTTGCAGCGCTAAGCCCTCTTGTCCTCCCTAGAGGACAAGCTTTGGCTAAAACCCTACGTGGACCTCCAGGCCTATGAGGACCCTGCACAGGGAGCCTTAGACTTTGCTCAGGAACTGGACCCAGCCTGTCTGATTGTGGACACTGTCATAGGGGAAGGTAAGTCCTGCTGTGACCCCAGCTGTTCCCCTCTGTGGGGTAGCACATGGCTGCCAGCAGGTTCCTTTCTTCAAGCCTGAGTTCCCAGATGCGCCCATGCCTGCTGTATCCTGTATCCTCCTTGAGCTGCTATGCCCTGGAGCAGCCTCTGCCTCCTACACACTTTGCTCTGCGGTTATGGGGTTTCTGATAAAGAATGTTAAACACATCATCTCTACCCATAGAGGCGTCACCACCATGCCAAGGTGCAGGTTGTTCTCAGAAGTTTCCCCAAAGTAGGAGAGATTCAGAGTGAGCATTCCATTGCACCAGGGGCCCAGTGTCCTTGGGCTGCCCCAATCCCCTGGGTCACCAGGGAAAATAGATCTCAACAGAGAACAAAGCTTGGCAGTGTCCTTGTCAATGATGCCAGCTAAGCCAGCACTGTGACCGGGAGCGCACTCCCAGGAAACAGGCAGGCCTCCTGTTACTTGGGCACTAGGCCTGGACTAGCTTGTGCTTCATAAACACAGCTCGGTCCCTCTGCATGTACCTCATACTTACTTAGTTAGCATGAGCCAAGGTTGCATGCTAGCCGTGGCAGACAGTAGTGACTAGGTTGCACAGTCCCAGGTTGGCGCCAGACTGTTGCTTCTCCAGAGGGGCCACCTAAGCTCTGTCCTTCCTCAGATTTCTAGTGAGGAGAACCTAGAACTGACTGCATCAGGCCACAACCTTATTTTCATCCCACCTAGGAGAATTTGGGGAAGTGTATCGGGGAGCCCTGAGACTCCCCAGCCAAGACTGTAAGACTGTGGCCATTAAGACCTTGAAAGACACATCTCCAGATGGCCAGTGGTGGAATTTCCTTCGAGAAGCAACTATCATGGGCCAGTTCAACCACCCACACATTCTACGCCTCGAAGGTGTCATCACAAAAAGTATGCAGTCATCCCCAGGACCTGGAATAGAATGTGGGGGGAGGGAGAGGGGTGGAGTAATGGTGGGGTGGGGTGGGATTCCAAAGAGAGGAAACCTGGGCCTGGGTGTGATGCACGCACTGTCTCTCAGGAAAGCCCATCATGATCATCACAGAGTTTATGGAGAATGGAGCCCTGGACGCCTTTCTAAAGGTGAGAGAGGCAGAGGGCCAGCTCGGAAGGGGTCACACCACAGAGCCCCATGACCCCTCTGATGTTTACATTAATCCTACTACAGGAGCGGGAGGACCAGCTAGCACCTGGTCAGCTAGTGGCTATGCTGCTGGGCATAGCATCCGGCATGAACTACCTCAGTGGGCACAATTATGTCCATAGAGACCTGGCTGCCAGGAATATCTTGGTGAATCAGAACTTGTGCTGCAAAGTGTCTGACTTTGGCTTAACCCGCCTCTTGGACGACTTTGACGGCACCTATGAAACCCAGGTCAGAGCCCCTCCACGCTCACATGCACAATTCATTTGGTGACCCATGTGCAAGCATGAGACCCGATCCCCTCCCCACAGTTTTGCACTCGTCCGTGCCCTGAAACATCACTCTCGTGCCATGCCTTCTTAGGGAGGAAAGATCCCCATCCGTTGGACAGCCCCAGAAGCTATTGCCCATCGGATCTTCACCACCGCCAGCGATGTGTGGAGCTTTGGGATTGTGATGTGGGAGGTGCTGAGTTTTGGTGACAAGCCCTATGGGGAGATGAGCAATCAAGAGGTAACCCTGGGCTGTTTGCCCGTGTCAAGCCTGACACACCTCCTGTCTCTTCTCAATTCCTTAACATGCTCTTTTCCTGTAATTATTTCCTTCCAACTCTAATTTTTGGGCAGTGTTTCCTGTGGCCCCTTCTCTGTTACTTCTTTGTTCACTGCATCTACCCTGGTCAGCTTTGAGCTTTGGGCTCAATAATTTCGTGTGATTTCCTGGTGGATGTAGCTTCTCACCTAGGCATCCCTCCCTGTCTCCTGCTACAGGTGATGAAAAGCATCGAAGATGGGTACCGGTTGCCCCCTCCTGTGGACTGCCCTGCCCCTCTATATGAACTCATGAAGAACTGCTGGGCTTATGACAGGGCCCGTCGGCCCCACTTCCTCCAGCTGCAGGCACATCTGGAACAGTTGCTCACTGACCCCCATTCCCTAAGAACTATTGCCAACTTTGACCCCAGGTAAGTATGTTCAGAAAGGATGGGAGTTTGGAGGTCAAATCTGAAAAAGTAAAAATGGACATTCCATCCTATCCACTGAGTACTGGTCCTGGGGATCTTGGGACAGCGTCCAGCATGAGACAGCACCCAGTCCGTGTCCTCTGGGAAAGCCCAGGGGAATAGAGGTAGGCTCCCATCTATCATGAATTTTTAAAGGCATGATCTAAAGAGTTAGCTCTAGCCAGGTGGCAGTGGCACACGCCTTTAATCCCAGCACTTGGGAGGCAGAGGCAGGTGGATCTCTGTGAGTTTGAGGCCAGCCTGGTCTACAAAGCTAGTTCTAGGACAGGCTTCCAAGCTAGAGAGAAACCCTGTCTCGAAAAAACAAAATAAAACATACAAACAACAACAACTACAAAAAAAAGAGTTAGCTCCAGGTTGCCTACCTCACTCTATTTCCCCTGGGACCCGATTCTGGCCCCAACTCTGGTGTTCCTGTGGCCATCTGAATACTTTCTTTTCATATATATATATGAGATATATATGTGTGTGTGTGTAGGAAAGATTCACAGATCTACAAATCTTGGAGGACCTACTGGTATAAGTTCTCTGCTGAAGCTTGGTACCTGCTCCTGAGAGCTTAGGCAGCTAGGGTGGGGTAGAGACAGGAGGCAGTCTGAGTACACCTCTGACTACATGGGCAGTCTGGAAGGAGCTGAGGAATACCAGATCAGAGACAGTACAGAATGATGACAGCACCCAGGTCAGAGCCAGCAGCCCTGTGAATGGGGAAGCAGCAGAGGTGTGTAGAGGACCAGCCCTGCTGAGAAGGTAGAACTCTGAGAGAACAAGAAATGTTGACCAGTTTCCCCAAATTGTATTTTATCAGAAACATGGCCAGAATGCTGAGAATGAAGTGGAAAGAGTGGGGGGGTCGAGTCAGGGAGCCAGGCAAGGCTGGACTTATCGGGTAAGACAGCCTGGTGTACTGGCCTCTGTTTCAAACCCACCATATATAACCTTGTTTCTGGGAGAGATTGTTTTTTCCATGTTCCAACTTTTGAGACTATCTTTTGGAGCACAACTCCCTCGGACGCTGGGGACTGCATGTGCTAATCTTTCTGGAATGCTTGATATTTTTTTTCCCCCAGCAGATTTACTTGGCTAATGGTTTTTGGCTCTGGCTGGCTTTCCTACAGGAACACTCATTGTATTGTAGCTATCAGAGTGTAAGAATAACAGTTGGGGGGGAGGGTGTGTGGCAAGTGAGATCTGCTCCTAGGTGGCCATCTTAGGAAAAGGCAAGATGGCATCTTGCCATCTTTGGATTTATCTTAGTTGGGATGCATTCATGTCTAAAGGGCCGGGAATTCTTCACTGGGGAGGCCCATAGCATTCACATTCCCTAGATCTACCCATGGAACAGGTCAGTCAGCTGCCCACCTGATGGCTCTGAGCAGATCATTACCAGGAAATCAGGTCAGGAAGTAGGCTCAGATAACAGCCAGTGCAGAGCCTTTATGTGCAGAGCCTAGATGAGCTCTATGCAAGCCTCAGATTCAGTGCTGGCTACAATGTGATGGCCCAGGCCAGCCAACCAGCTCCTGTACTCCAGGGGGACAAACGTGGCATCGAATCCCACAGGGTGACCCTCCGCCTGCCCAGCCTCAGTGGCTCTGATGGGATCCCTTACCGAAGCGTCTCTGAGTGGCTCGAGTCCATACGAATGAAACGCTACATCCTCAACTTCCACTCGGCTGGGCTGGACACCATGGAGTGTGTGCTGGAGCTGACAGCTGAGTGAGGACTCTGGGGCCAGGCAGCCCGGCATGGGAGGGGGGCTGAGGTCTAAGACTCTAGATTCAAGGCCTGCCTTCTCTCTTCCATAGGGACCTGACGCAGATGGGAATCACATTACCGGGGCACCAGAAACGTATTCTCTGCAGTATTCAAGGATTTAAGGACTGAGTGGCCACAGGAAAGACGTTTCATCCCTCTGGCCCATCCTCGAGCAAGGACAGGGCTGTGGTCACTCCCTGGCCCTTTTCTCAGCCTACAAGATGTAGGCTATTGGTGCTGCTCCTTCCCATTCAATTAGGACTTGGCCTTTGGACCAAGGAGCCTTTGTTTATAAAAGGGAGATACAAGTGAAGGGGATTGTGGGTGGGTGGGTGCCGGGGAACGGTTTAATATATATATATATATATTATACTTACATATGCATTATCTATTTTTGTAAATAAACAGGAGTTGAGTTTTCATCCCTACTGGTGATCTCCCCCCCCCCACCCACTGATTCCTTCTATTTCAACCCCAGGAGTTGAGATATTAATCAAAGAAGCAAGTACTAGCAATTCTGGAAAATGAGGTTTTATCATTTTAGCTGTGGCCACAACCTAGCAGCACAGGGCAAGGTGGGTGTCCAGGCTGCTGCAGCCAGGCTCCTGGAGGGTTCGGGATTCTCCCACCCTCAGCAAGCACAGTGCATAGGCTGCTCAGGCCAGCGCAGGGCATCGGTGCAGCAGTGCAAGCAACAGCACTAAATGTGAGCCTCGGGTTGGGGACCTCAGAATGATAGGCAATCCCATGAGAGAGGCAAGGGGTGGAGCCCAGGGCCGGCCTCAGCACCAGGACCCGGCCTCAGCACTTCTAGGTCATGCTGAGGCCCTGGGTCAGGGCACTTGAGATACTGGGGAGGGGGTTGGAATGCAGGGAGGGTAGAGGCGAGGATTGGTCTCAGTGTGGGTGGTCCACGGTGGGGAATGGACCTGTAGTCTGGAAGGAGGCCCATCCTCAACTCAGGTCTGGGCTCTAGCAGTGTGGCACTTCCGACAAAGGACATGGCCATCCAGAGGGAAGCAGCCGTTGTCATCAGCCTCAATGGACAGGGCCTTCCCACAGTCCTGGAAAGGAGGAAGGGTAAGAAGGACACTGGCCAGGAAGGTTCCCACTCCACCCTATTGTACTATAGCTCCATCTGCGGTAGGAAGACCAAGTGTTCCATAGGCTTGGGGTTGACATGCTGGCCTTGCACGCCTTCCTGACCACACTACCTTTCCTGCTCCTCACCAGGCCTCTCCTACTGGAAAGGAGGAAACAGACAGTTCCCAGGGAACATACCACTTGCCATCCCACGACAGGCTTGGAGCCTATTGCATCCTATCATAACTCCATCCTGACTTATTTCTCACTGCTATGACCTCCAACACCCTAACCCAGCACACAAAACCATGCACACACACCCATGCACACACAAAACCATGCACACACACACAGCACACACACACCCATGCACACACACACACCCATGCACACACCCATGCACACACACACCCAGCACACACACACATGCACACCCAGCACACACACAGCCATGCACACACACACCCATGCACACACACACACCCAGCACACACACACACCCATGCACACACACCCAGCACACACACACACACACACCCAGCACACACACACCCATGCACATACACACCCATGCACACACACACCCATGCACACACACACACAGCCATGCACACACACACACAGCCATGCACACACACACACACACCCATGCACACACACCCAGCACACACTCAGCACACACACAGCCATGCACACACACACACCCATGCACACACACACACACACACACCCATGCACACACACACACAGCACACACACACCCATGCACACACACATCCAGCACACACTCAGCACACACACAGCCATGCACACACAAACAGGCAAACCCACTCTTCCCTTCCTTTGGGAAGTCCTTTTGGAAAGTCAAAGTGACCTCTGCAAGGCGGGAGGGACAACTGACCTCACACTTGTAACACTTCATATGGAAGTTCTTGTCCAGAGCGACAACTCGTACAGTCTCATCTCGGCCAGGCTCAGGCATGATGGGCTCCGAGCAGACGGAGCACCTTGGAGCATACTGCCTAAAGGGTCAGAAAGCAGGTCCAGAGGGTTCAGTAGATCCAGGCACCCCTGGCTTTCAGCCCCTAGGAGGGCACAGGGTAAGAGGCATAGATGGTGTGGCCACAGGGAACACCTTTGTATTCCACATGCCTGGGTGGAGCAAGTTCATGAGAAAGGCCAAAGGACCAAGTGGCACACACAGAGGCCTTATCAAGGGGAATTTCCTGCCTCTCCACTTACACAATGCTCTATCTCCCACACCTCTGTCATAGGTGTTCGTTCCCACACCCTTGCCACACCCACACTACAGCCCGGCAGGAACCCCAAAGGGGGAGAGAAGACACCTCCCTTTGCGTGTGCCTACCTCCAGCCTGGCCCCAGAGAAAGCAGAGGGACCAGGAACCTTAGTCACTCACACAAAACCCTGCAAATGTATCCCCCAGACATATTGTCCAAGACGGAGAGCGAGTTCACTTTTCCCATCCCATGGTTATGTTGGTGTTTTGCCTACCAGCCTAAGACTGTTACAAGTCTAGGGAGAAGCCAGTACACCAGGCAGCTGAGCGCCAAAGGAACTCTTGAGAACCCAGCCTACATGTGAACACAGCCATTCTAGGACCAACTGCTGAACAAAGGCACACCCTAAGAAGCCCAAGGGAGCTGCCAAAGCTAACCTAGAAGCAACCTAGGTGGCCAGCAAGCAAGATCTACGTTCTGCTGCTGACCTGGAGCCAGGTGGCAGCCTGGTTACCAGACAAAACATGGATGAACAGGGAAAAAAAAATGATAGGTCCTCACTTGTGATAGTCAGGGACACAGTGGGGCTGGTTGTCCTGGTCGACAATGAAGGAGGTGCCCTCCAGGGGACAGGCACAGACCACACAGGTGAAGCAATGTGGATGGTAGGCTTTGCCAGTGGCCCTCAGCATGCGGTCAGTGATGGGCTGCCCACAGGTGTTGCACTTCTCCAGGGTCTCCTGGGAGACAACCAGAGCAGGTGGTGAGGGAACCAGACCACCTCCCAAGCCTCCTCCAGCCCCACCGCAGCCAGAAGCCCCAAGCCAGACTTACGGTATAGCAGCCCTCGCAAAACGGCACCCCGTCCAGGCTGTAGAACTGCCCTCCCTGCAGCTGCTGTCGACACTGATGGCAAGTGAAGCAGGTGATGTGGAACAGCTGTCCCAGGGCACGGACCGCAGGCTGTGCACGGGGCAGGGGCTCGTGGCATCGGCCGCACAACTCTGGGAAGACCAAAAAACTTCATCTCAGCCAGAAGCTCGGGAAACCCCCAAGAGCTCTTGGAAGGTCATGCACAGGGAAAGTGTTCCCCAGGAGCGGGCAGTGGGCTCACCAGGCACCGGCACACTCGCATTCTGCCTCTGAGGGTGCTCCACCGGCACACTCGCATTCTGCCTCTGAGGGTGCTCCATGTCTTGCATCAGCTGCTGAGTCAATTGTTCCAATTCCTCCACCTCCTTGAGGGTCAAGGGTCCCGGGCCTCCAGGAGAGCGCACCTAAAAACCCCAGCGCTTTTTCCGGATTCGCTAACTCCTCCCACACGGACAGCTGACCCTTTCTTAAGACTTAAGCTTCCACCTCCTTCCCTCAACACTAGGACTCTCCAAGCTCCTCTCTGCCCTGACCCCTAGCACCACACACAAATACAGGAGCGAGGCTGACCTTAGCCTCTGTCTCCTACAGTGGGAGATCTTCATCTGTATAGGCCAAACCCTCACAGTCCCAGGCATTGAGACAGACCAAAACAACTCAGCAATGGAAACCACACACATAGCAGCTCTAAGTCACTGAAGCACCAAACACACCAGGCCACACACCAACTTCGCAGAGCGTGCTCAGACAGCACCTCCAAGCCCCAGACCAGCACACACACACACACACACACACACACACACACCTACCCACCTACTGATGAATAACCCCTATGAACATGAGGATTCCACGAGGCTGGAAGCATAGGTTAAACCCTCAAAAGCTGTCTGCAGGAGCCCACCCCCATTCCTCAGACATCCTGGGCTTGTTCCCAAGTAAGGGTCTGAGTTAGGGTTTTGTAGTCCACCTGATCCCAGTCCTTCCCCCAGCAAGTCTCCAGGGGAGATCCGAAGGTCTGTTCCTAAGCCAGCCCATTCCTCCTATGTAGAGGACCTTGGGGGCCAAAGGCTGGAGAGGGAAGAATGTCCTTGTGTGGGGACAGAGAGCACTTTGGAAGCCTAGGAACTTGAGGAGGGGTTATCTGACCTGCACCAGCATGTCCCTGAGACACTCCAACAACTCTGGATGGGTCTAGTCTATAAAAGGGTTAAGTCCGCCCAGGACACTGTGACCCTATGACCTGCTGATGCCTTCACCCCTCCAGCCCCTGAAGCTCCTTACTATCTCCTCTCCACCCCAGAACTGTACTCAGACAGAGCTCTACCTGGCATGCCACACCTTCCCAAGGAAAACACAAAAGTCACACTCCCCCTGCCTGGCCTTAGCCACTTTCCCTAAGCCTGACTCCTTCAGTCTGCTGCTCTTAACGAACAGGGGTCCCCAAATGCAAGCTGCACCTTTGTCCTCTTCGAGGATGTCCTTCCCTGTGCTTTGGGGACAGGGAAATGGACTCCTTGCTCTCACCCTTGCTCTCTAGCAAATGCTACTATAAATGGCTGTTCCCATCTTGGGAAGGATGAACTATTCAGCCACACTCCTCCTGTGGGTGCCCATGTCCTTCCTGCAGGACGCTATCAGCAGCTGCCTCCTGCCAGCACCAATGTCACTGTTCAACTCCCACAGCCCCAAAATTCTCATCTCAGTATCTTCCACCTTGAGGAATCTTGGACCTAGGATTGATCAACTCTTTTTCCCCAAGATCCTTCCCAACTATTCCCACCTCTCTTTTCACCACCCATACTCCTAACAGCCTAGCAGAAGGGCTTAAGTGCCCTACCTGGGCTTCAACCTGTCCTTGTGCCTTGTCAATCAAGTCCCCAGACTGGCTTCTTCCCTAGCTCTTTCTACAAAGGCCTCTTCTACCACTCAGGGCTATCTGGCCCAATCTCTAACCCTGGGCCACAGCACTGCCTGTTTCCTGTTTCTGCCTCCACCCTGCAGAAAGTAGGTGGAGAGATGCTGAACACTGCAGAGCTCCCAAACACTGCAGCACCTGCCACACCCTCCAACCCTCCAGGCCCAGCTTCTCTGTCTGGGGTTTGGCTCGGCCAGTTGCCTTCCCCACAGCAGCTGTTCCAAACCTTTTCCATCACGCTGAGCCCCCAACAGCTTGGCCCCCTCCCTCACACTCACCGATGACTTCACCCCTTAAATGCCTGGCAGCTAGCCAGTTTAACTTTCCTCATTCTTCTTTCTTTCCAACCAAACCCTGTGTCACCCTGTCCTTGATCTTTCCAGTGCCTCTGAGGTCAACTGCTGCTCTCAGAGATCTCTGGCCTCTTCCCTGCTGGCTTCTGCCTCCTGGCTGAAACAGACACCTGGACTCTCCTCCCCTACCTTGAAACTCTTAATACACACACACACACACAGAGAGAGAGAGAGAGAGAGAGAGAGAGAGAGAGAGAGAGAGACAGAGACAGAGACAGAGACAGAGATACGCAGAGAAAGAGACTGTGTAGTCTGACTTGAATTCATAGCAAACCTCCTGCCTCAACTTCCCATGTGCTGTGACTTACAGGCCACCATCCTCAACTTCATTGCCAAACTTTCAGATCATGCTACACTACCAGCTTCCATGTTTCCACCAACTATTTACTCAACTTTGTCACCACCATAGGACACAAACAGTGCCAGGGCCAGCTCTACACAGTCGTAAGAGTCAAATCTCTGCATATCTGTGTCCTAGTCCCTAAGCCCACGACGAAGATCCCCAAGGTCACCTCATCTACTTCTATGGATCCCATCCTGGAATTTTTCCTCCATTCTCTTTGCATGACCTAAAAAGGTTCCTGAGGCCCTTAACTTCCTCCTATGGAGTTCTTGAAAGGCTTGTCAGCCACTCATGGTATGTATGGCTATGTGCACACCTCTAGCTTGAGGCATGCCCCGAGTTACAGTCCCACAGAAGCTGAATGACAGTTCCAGTTGAAAGCAAGTGCGCCTGAAGCCTGTTGCTCAATATGCTGACAGCTGGACCCCTCCTCTTCCCGTTCAAACCATTTCCCCATCTGTACTTCTCTATTTTGTCCAAACTATTGTTATTCCCCAACATAGCCAGGCTCTGAGCCTCCCTGGCATTTGTGTTCTCCTACCCCAGCTGCTAAGCAGTTGCCTCTTTCTGTAGGGTCTCCCTCTGGAACAGCTCTCTTATTTCTCGCTCCAGCAAATACTACTGTGGCCCACAAGTGAACTCGCTTGCACCCAGACCTCTCTGCCTCTCATAGGCATCTCGGCTGGGAAAACTGTAGAAAACTTCCAAAAGTATTACTTCCAGCAGTCCTCCTGGCCAAAGCACACACTACTAAGAAACCTTTAGTAATTCTCTAGTATGCACAAGCTCCCTGTGGGAGATTTCTTTACCTAGGACTTCCACCCCCACCAACCTCAAGTACAGCTCCGAGTTTTCCCATAGGAACCTTCTGCTTTCTGTTCTCCAGCAGCCCCACCCCACCCTTGTGTGTTCACACCCTTGAATTCTGCACAGGCTATTCCTACCTAAATGCTATTCCCAATCCTTTCTGGGTTCTCAAGTCCTCAAAGACTTGAAGGCAGACCAGCCTCATGAAGCTGTTCCTAACTTGCCAGTCCCCATGTTGGCTCCTGGCTTCAAACCCCTGTAACTCCAAGACTCTGAAATATAGGAATTCAGGAACACTTCTTCGCACACCATGTCTGAGTACACAAAGGCATTTTCAGTCATCGGTCAGACAACCACCAGGTCCCTTCAGGAGATCTCTTCTCGTGAACTAACAGACAACTGTGCTGTCTGTTTCTATTTTGAGCATTCATGTGCTAGACAGAGAAGGTAAGTTCACTTGCTCTTCACCACCACTGTTTGTGGTGGGTGGTTATTTCAAAGACAGTTAAAAAAAAAAAAAAAAGCTCAAAGTTCACCCAACTTGACTAGGGTCTAACAGCTTGTGGGAAACAGGCTGGAAATTCTACCCCATACCTGTGACTTCAGAAAGCTGAGCCTGTTTGAGAGTCCTCTCCTGCCTGCTGTCCCAGCCTGCACAGCGGTGCTCAGCTGACACTGGCCCACAGGTGTGTACTGGTGCTGACTACACTTTTATCTCTAGATGTGCCCTCGGGCGTCAAAGGTGCTCAGAAAGCTAGGAGCCTTGGGATTAAGTCAAGGCCCAAGAACAGGAAAAACTAAGGTTGGGCTAGTGATCTCATTCTCCCCTTTACCATTCTGGGGCAGATGCACAAGGCAAAGCTGTGGCCTCTTGATTCTAAGTCCCTGCTGTTCTGCCCACTGACCCAGGCCCCAGCTAGTAGTAGGCTTCCTCCAGAAGAACTTTCTCTCTGCCCCACAGATAACCCCACACTTCCTCCACTGCCACACCCATTCTGGCTCCCCTGATCCTCCACCCCACCCTCACCCCACATGCCCTTTATTCTGTAGCCCCATTCCAGCCCCTGGCCTCGGCTGTGCCTTCCTCACCTGGTTTTGGTTTTGGTTCTGAGCTGGAGGCACTGGGTGCTGCTTCTCTTGAACTAAGGGCTTCTCTTTCTTCTGAGCAGAGGTGAGGCTTGGGCGCTGAGGGGACCCTGTGCCCACAGAAGAGGGAGCTTCTGGAGGCACTAATTTTTGATTAGGCTGTGACCCGGGTCCACTTAGAGTGCCAGGGCTGAACTTGGAAGCCACGGGAGTAAATTTGGGAGCCACCGGAGCAAACTTAGGTGCGGGAGTCGGAGCCTGAGAAAGGGGACCTCGGGGCTGTACATTAGTGGAAGACACAGGCTGGGACTGGACCTGGGGCTTGGCCTGAGGTTGGACATGGAGCTGGACCTGAGGCTTGGCCTGTGGCTGAGGTGGTGGCTGGGAGCTAGAAGGGGTCTTCCAAGGAGGCAAGGGTGCTGTGCCCCCAGGGGCGGGCTTGGTACTAGGCTTGGGAACAAATGGAGTGGCAACTGGTGGGGGTACATATCCAGATGATACCTGCAAAGGAACAGGGGCGGGGAGAACCGCACTTAGAGAAAGCTGTCACCCTCTCCTTCCATCCCCTCCTCTCCTTCTGGGCTCCAGCCTTTCCTACTATCCTGCCCCTTACCCGGGCCTTGAAGGGATCATTCTTGGTCATGTCATCCAGCAGTGAGGACAGAGAGTCGATCTCCAGGTCAATACTGCTCACTTTCTCCCTAGGCTGGAGGGTCAGAGGTCAGAGCACCCATTCCAGTCTGCCCTTGTCATCCCAATCCCATCGGGGAAGAAGAGTAAAGACTCCTTTCCACTTCGCGGGGGTGTCCCCCACCCCACCTCACCTAAAGCTGCCCTCCAAAGCCTCCCTACCTGCGGTGGGAGCTGGGTGGGGGCCTCAGGTCCTCCCTCCTCCTCCAGTGGAGGTGGTGGGGAGGGGAAGATGTCCTCCTCCGGAGGAGCAGGGGGGAATGGCTCATCGATCATCGGGGGAGGTGGAGGTGGGAACGCACCCTCCGAGTCTTCGCCGCAGTCCCCAATAAGGGGAGGAGGGGGCAAAGGAAAGTCTGGGTAGGAAGGGAGAGAGAAGGCTATCAGCACCGGCCCCCTTTCCTCCCCTCAGCCGACAGTTCTAACCCCCTGATCCAAGAACTCTTTTCTGCATCCCAGAGTGTGCCGACCATAACGAGGGGGCTTAGGACGCCCTGGGGGACGCAGGTCGAGAAAGGCCCGGGGATCGGCTGAGGAGCCATGCAGCTCCCGTTACACTTCAAGAGAACGGATCCAAAGGGGAAGATTCCTGGCCCACATTCCCGCCTCCCACCCCCAGGCGGGAGACTTGGAACAGTCCCAAGGGTCCTGGCTCCCAGCCAGGAGCTCCAAGATGAGGTAAGAACATCTGCTCAGGACAGGGTGGCTGCGCCCAGCCCCCTTAGCAGCAGCCTTTCCAGACACCCTCCCAATCCCCCAAACCTCCGACCCCCACCTGGCGCCCGAGAGGGAACGGGGGGCACCCCCGCCCCAAGCCCAGCTGCATACCTTCGGGGGGCGGCGGGGGGATTTCGCCCACCCGGCCCATCTGTGCTCGCTGGGCCCCGACCGCCACTGAAGAAGGCTCGCTGTCCCCAGGCCGGAAAGGATTCACTTTGGGCTTCGGCGCCACAACCGGGGCGAACTTCTTCTGCGGGGCGTAAAACGCCGGAGCCGACACGGAGACGGAGACGGAGACCGCCGGAGGCGGGCGGGGGGCCGCCATGGCCAGGCCGGGCTGCTGGGGGTGGGGTCGCCAGGTTACGCAGCGCCCGGGCGAGCTGACACCCCTAGGTCCGAGCTCCCCTCGGTGACCCCACCCGCGCCTCCCCGAGCCCCCGTCCTGGGGCGACAGAGCTGCTCCCCGCGCCTCACCGCGCGCAGGATCGTGAGCGCCGCGTCCCGGGGGTGACCGCTCGCTGGGCGCCGAGTCCGCGGACTGTGCGTCCCGGTCGGTCGGTCGGTTGGTCCGGAGCAGCCTCTAGCCAGGCGGGGAGGGACGACGCGCAAGGGAAGGGAAGGGAGGGAGGGGCGGGGCGGGGAGAGAGCGGCGCCCAGACCATACAAGGAGCGGCCCGGAGAGCGGGCGGGGAGAGGCCGGGGAGGGCGGACTGCGCAGGAAACTCCCCCAGGAAGGGGCCCGGGTCCTGCCCGGGGCTCCAGGCTCTGCGAAGGTCCGCCTGCGGCCTCCCCACTCACCACCGCCCCCGCCGGGCACAGACCACCCTTCCCCAGCACAGGCCTCTGATGTCATTTCCTGACCTGCCACCTACCCCCCCATACCCCCCGCCCGACCCGCGGGTGCTCCAGATCTGACTCACCGTCCCCACTCCAGACTGAGCCCGCCGGCCACTATCCCAGAGGTCCCCGGAGAACTCAGTCCCACTCCCCGGGCCTGCCTGCTTGCTTGCCCGCTCGCCCGCCTGCCAAGGACTGAGCCCCGCCACCCCGTGCAGCTCCTGCTCCGTGTCCCACGTGTCCCGGGGTCAGTCGGGGATCGCAGGACTGGGATGGGACCCTGCTCCTGGGTGGGCGGGGATGGTAAGGAGGTCGTTCGCCCTGCTGGCACCCGGCTCCCAGCCGGGCCTTGTGTAGCCCGCTGGTGTGCGAGCCGGAGCCTAAGCGCTCTTGGGGGATGCTAACTTCCAAAACTAGGCAGCCTCTTGAGGCTTCTAGGAATCCGCACAGCCAGCCATAGACCCCGCCTGCAAATCTGTCGCCCCAGGGAAAGAGTCTGATGCTCTGACTCTACTAAATAAATGGAGGTGCGAGGGAGGGCTCAGTCTGGGCGAGGCCGCTCAGGGCACTAACCACCTGGGAAGACCCAAGTCGCCTCCGGGGACTAGTCCTTGAGGGTCCTTCAGCAAACCCTCCCCAGTGGGGTGTCAGCGGCTCCCGGAGCGATAAAGCTCGGTGGAGCCCCCCACTGGTCCAACCAGATTCCTCAGCCTGAGACGGTGCCGCAGGCTACGTGAAAGATCTGACAAACCTTTCTATCTGCCTGTCTTACTTTCTTACTCTCCTTCTTGCCCTGCTTTCGTTTTTTGCAAAATTACTCACGGTAACTTCTTGCAAGTTCACTACGTCCTAATTTATAGAGTCATGGGTTCAGGCCTCTAGTCCAATATCCTCCCGCCCCACCCCACCCCCACTCCCGGTGATTCTTTTAGTTTTACTCTGACTGATGTCTGAGGCACTCCTGAGTTTCCAACTCTTGGCGTTTCCCATCTGCTGCACCCTGTTGTCCAGGAACTCTGGGCTGTGCTTTGGGGGAATGCTAACAAATACCATGAATTTAGGATGAAAAAAAATGGGATGTTACCTGAAGAGATGGCCTCAAGGGCCAGTTCAGGTCAGAGTTAATTAGCCCCCATGGCAAAGAGTGAGTGCAGAGACAGGCCAGAGAGCCCAGTGTTGTACTCAACAACAAGTTTCGTCATTCATTCGGTTTCATGGCCTGCATCTGTAAAACGGGTGATTTTTAATTCATTTGCCTACTGATTTATGTGAAGAAATAAATAACATGTCATGCCTGAAATTTTTATATGGCTGTCAGTACTACCTACCATGCAAGTCCCAGCTGTCCAAGAACAGAAATTCCCAGCCAGTTAACCTAGGCAGTATTCCCTCACAAGCTCCCTTCCGGTTTGCCAGGCAGGTCTAATGTGTCTTGGTTCATCCCTTTCCTCCCTCAACCTTAAGTCTTGAATCATATCTGTGACTATACATTCATCATCTTTCCAGGCCCCACAAGTCTTTCTTTTCTCTGTCATCTTACTGTATTTTACACACACACTCTAACATGTATAAGCTGGTTCCAGGCCCGTTCTTATGATGATCTGTTAGAAATTTGATACTGGATTTATTCTGCATGTTGGAGATTGTTTCTTGGGCTTTGGGGAACAAGCGTCATCACCATCCTTCCAAATATGCCCATGTGGAGAATTGGAGATAGTTTCCAGATAACTTCATTTATTTATTTATGTATTTATTATTTCTTTGGGGGGGGGATTTCAAGACAGGGTTTCTCTGTGGCTTTGGAGACTGTCCTGGAACTAGCTCTTGTAGACCAGGCTGGTCTTGAACTCACAAAGATCCGCCTGCCTCTGCCTCCCGAGTGCTGGGATTAAAAGCGTGCACCACCAACACCCGGCTCCAGAAAACTTTACAAGAGTAAAAGCCACCTACCTTCTCAAAGCCTCCTTGAAGAACATTGAAAAATAGAGTATGTGTAATTGTTGGCAGCTGAACCTATTTATAAATCAAGAATAGGAGTGTAGGCAGACTCAATTTCACAGACAACTAAGAGCATTCAGGATGCAGAATATTAGAGCTAGGAGTCTTAAGCCAGCCATTCTACATACAAATTAGAAGTAAAGCAGAATTTCCCAAAGGGTCAGAATGACTGGCCCAGCATGTCTGGGGGAGGTTTATAGTCAATGCTATTAAAACACAGACAACAAGCAGAAATTACCGTAATGATCATCACTCATACTACCCAAGAACATCAAATACAATTGCTAGCTTAAGAAAAACAACCAAGTAAGAAATCAGTTAATGCCTCCACTTCAGGCATATACTAGACCAGGAAAAGAAAGCAAGACCTTGGCTACTAAAATATCCCTACATACTTCCAAGGCTTTATATGCACCAGGTATGAGAAAGCATCCCACCCCCAAAGTTATACAGTACAAAGTATGTCATTCAACGCATTCATGGAAGAAACAGCAACTGAAGAAATAGTGACCAAGGAGAGAATTCCAAAGCAAAGCTGGAGATGTTATCAGAAGTTTTTTCTGTATGCTGGCTGTGGGCAGACAAAAGAGTAATGATATGACTTCATACTACCTTAAGCAGCAATGCACTGCTGAAACACTAACAATGACTGCTATAATTGCTCCCACTTGCACAAGACAGGTGCCGCTCAATGGTACAGTGCCTGCCTAGCACGCGTGACACCTTGGGCTTGATCTCCAGCAATACCCCTATGTGTGTGTGCATGCAAGGGCACACACACACACACACACACACACACACACACACACACACAGAGGCATACATACAGTGAGAGATAATGCATTGTCATTGTTGGTTATTACACAATTCTGAGCTGTAGGAATATATTACTGCCATTTAGTATTAACAATAAATCTATGAGTATATAGTATTATTGCTATTGTTATTGTTGCTGTTGTTGTTGTCCCATTTAGCAGTTAAGGAAGCTAAAGCAACTAGATGTTGGGATTTTTACCTCCTAAGCTACACACTTTTTTTTGGTAATATAGTGTGTTGGTTAGTTTTTTGTCAGCTTGACACAGCTAAGGTCATCTGGAAAGAGGACTATCAAATGAGAAAAATGCCCCCGTCAGATTGCCTTTAGGCAAACTTGTGAGACATTTTCTTGATTTATGATTGATATGGGAGAACTCATGGGGGCAATGGGAGCCCAATGGGGGCAATGTCATCCCTGGATAGGTCATCCTGGGGTGTATATAAAAGCAAGCTGAGCTAGCCATGAGGAGCAAGCCAATAAGCAGTGTTCCTCTATGGTCTGTGCTCCAGTTCTTTCCTCCATGTCTTGAACTTTTGCCCCGGCTTCCCTCGGTGATGGACTGTGACCTGGGATGTATGAGCCAAACGAAACTTTCCTCCCCAGGTTGCTTTTGATATTTGTGTTTATCACCGCAATAGAAAGCAAACCAAGATACACATGTTCTGTACTATTTTAAATTCCCTGCCTCCTTCTTACCAGCATCCAGTCTCACTTACATCTTTGTGTTCCATAGCTCCTCTTACACCCTAGCCTGGCCCGCCACAAGTTTTTCCATTCTGCCCCCACTGGACCCCATTGCTCTTAATTTCCATCATACTACACCGTCAGATTCTGTCTGTCCCTCCATGTGCTGGTCACACGCATGTATTCTGTGTCTGTAAGTTGTTAGCATGCCATTAGATAGCATCATGTTGCCAAGAGGTTTCTCAGGATTGCTACCATTAGTTGTTAGCTTTGGGGACTAGAATCAGGGACAGCAAGGGGCCTTTATTACGGTTGTATTTCCCCATGAAGGTGAATGGCTTCTACGAGCTAAGAAATGAGAGAGAGGAGAGGTGTAAAATCCACCATGTCTCTTTGCTTTTGCAGAGAGTGTGGCACACGTGTGGCCTACAGTTTCCCACTTGCAGCCTGGTGTGTTGTTCTCTGGTCCCAGGGGTACTTGCTTGTTAGGACAAAAGACTCTTGGACTTGAGAATGGTGATGGGAGTGGAGCTTTGTGGCCAAGGCCCCAAGCAAGCAGCTAACTGCTATGGAAGGGCAGGACTTACAACTATGGTGCCACTGGATCTCTGTTCTTCCAGGTCACTTCAAATGGCTGATGTCACAGCTTCCTCTTACGTGCACTTTCTCTTCCTCTTCCTCACCTCAGGTCAACCCATATTTTCAAATAAAAAAATAAAGTTACTTTTTTTGGTTTTTTTTTTTGTTTTTGTTTTGTTTTTGTTTTTCTTTTTCTTTTTTAAGTCATCTACTCCATAGCACTTTCTTAGTGAGGAGACACAACAGTAGCCGGTTGGCCTTCTCAGCTATAACCTCTATTATGATCCCATCAGCTCTGAAGTATCGGTGGGAGGACTACAGGGACCAAAGGAGACAAGTCTGCAGAAGTCAGAGGAGCAGTGGCAGGCAGAGACCTCTACTCTTAGTGCTGGGCCAGATGGGCACCCAAAAGCATTGCAAGCCTCAGTTCACAAATGTGGGGGCTGGGCAAAGCAGATGGTCAAATGGCAAAGAGTCAGCACTCACAGGAGCTGTGAAGGGCAGACAGGAAAAGAGGCCCAGGGCACCCACAGCAACACAGGCAGATTGCTGGCACAGAGGCGACCGGTAGTGGGGCATCTGCTGCTTCAGTCTTCCCGCACTCAGAGGAAGCCAGAACCAGAGAGAGCCTGGCCTAGAAGCTGCCACGTTTGTCACTGAAAATAGCTATGTCATTACAGGGAGGAAACATTTCAGAGAGTCAGAGTGAATATGGATAGATAACCTATATGACTGAGATGAAAAAGTACTGACACAGAACAGCCTCCCATGGCACTCGCCTTCAGTAAGGTGGGCTGAACATCAGGAACCCACCCCAAGGGGCAGATCCCATACAGGAAGTCAGTCACTGCCCATGAGCAAACACCAGAACTTGCTCATGCTACCTGCTTGGTTGCTATTTACCTCAATACCCAGGGGGTGGCAAATGGCTGCTGTGTCAGAAAAAGGAAAGGAATTTACCCATAAGTGCAGATGCCAAGATCATCAGCTTGTTCAGACAAACGACTTGAGGCCTGGTACCTAAGTGTGAGCTGGGACACTTGTGCCACCCCAGAATCTCCCAGTTCATCTGAGTTGCTGCAGTGGGCTTAGCAGTGACCCAACGTAGAGCCTGGCACAAATCTAGGGCCTTACCTATGCTTGCTGACTGACACCAAATTTCAGAGCCACTAGAATCCCATTGTAGATGCCCAACCCTTTATTTCAAAACAGCTTCAGGATCTTCCTGACATCCCAACTGGTTCATTTATTGATGGAACAGTGCTGAGAGCCTACTACATGGAGTACATTCTGTGGCAGGGTGTAGTACGAACAAAGTTGCTTCTCAGCCTTTTGTTTAACATCAAGCATAGGACGATATTGAGCTCTCATAACCAGTCCACACCCTTAGGGAATCTACTAAGGAAAATAAACGCTCATCAAATAATAGCAACCTGCCTGCAGCTGTCCTTGAGACTGGGAAGAACATAGAATAAAGGCGTGTTTTATTAACCGGGCCCCAAGAAAAGGATGTCCATACAAAATCAGGAAGAAAAGCATGAACATTAACTGGGAGGAGGCACTCTGCAAGACTCTGTGACATCTGGAGATATAGCCCAGGCCAGGACCCGGGGGGGGGGGGGCAATCCCACAGGGAATCCAAGGGTGAGAGGCAGTGCAGGTTGAAGGAAGGCCAGTTGGGGGTGGGCAGAATACAGAGTTTGAGGAAGAGTTGTGGCTTTATCTTGAGAACAATGTGGAGCTGCCGCAGAGATTTAGATTACAAAGAATGGCATGACAAGAGTTTGGAATGCTGTAAATGCCCCAGTAGGACAATGTGGTAATAGCAGGAATGTGTGCATAGTCAAAAGGCTGTAATAGAACAGGAGGACAAGAGAGAATTTGCAGATGAACCAAAGAGATGGATTAGAGTATAGGGACTGTGGGCAGAAGCCAGTGATGGGCTGAATGTGGGGAGGGAGTGAGGAAGACATGGGCTTGGCTGAGCTTCTGGCTTCATGGCTTTTACATGATATGGTTTTCCCTTAAGGGGCACAGCTCTGAAAATATGACATGCCCAGAATAAGTCAGTACACAGGGAACAGTGCTCTGCCTTCATCCAGACCATAGAAGTTTGTTCAGGATTCAAATGTATAAGTCATCCGCATCTGCACGGTAATTTGAAGATATTCTTGGCTAAGGAAATCATTTATCAATCACCTATACTTACAGGGTTTCAACCCCTAGTCTCCACACCCTGTAGCCCTAGTGCCTGTGAGGTGATAGTGGTGCAAAGGCTTGTCTCATGGCAACAGAGAAGAAGGGAGGGACCAAGGAGCCAATAGTCCTTTTGAGGACAGACCCCTGTGACTAACTTTCTTCCACCAGGCCCTACCCATAAAGGTCCCGCCATGTTAAGATAGCGCCACCGGGTGGCGGCCTTGAATTTAGCATATGGGCCTTTTGTTGACATTTGTTTATACCATTCAAACAATGCTGCAAGTATTGCTGGAGGGCTTTGAGGGTGGTTAGAAAAGCAGGTGTGTCCCTTCCTCAGACTCAAGTATAACGCCCGTTTCCCCAATCTCCCACGGATACTCTCTCCTCTACCTTCTTGTACCCACAGCCTTTCCCTCTGTTCTCTGCCTGGAAAGCACTGGAATGCATCTCGTTAGTTCCCTGACACCATCCGTTCTTAGCAAAAAGCATTGTCTCCCATCCTGCTCTAAACTGCCAAGGACACACCTCCTCTGTAGCCCTATCAAGTGGCAGCAATGTCTTTCCACCACAGCCTTTATGCCACTAGCACAGACCATGGAACAAATGTCTCTTTGGGTCCTTACTGCCGTGTCTAGACAATTCCCCTTTGTTCCCCCATAATGACTCCCAGCTTTGAACATCATGTCATCAAAACTGTGAACTGCTGTATGGACTTGTACAATCCTTTATCACCCTGGAACATACACCCCCATTCTAGGGAATTGCTATGTTCCAATTTACTGTCAGCCATTCCAAAATGACTCTACCATGGGTTTTTAGTAGTTTTCAGTCATCCTTGTAGATGACTTCACTACCATTGTTCCCTTCATAGCTTTCTCTATCACCATCACCTCCTTCACAAAATATAATAGAAATAAAATGTGAACCACACCCATTTTTTAAACATTAAAATGAGAAACACTGGTTTTAATAATAAACTTCAAGTCTTTTTTTGTGGGGGCAGGTTTGGTTTGGTGGTACTTTGAGGATACCTCATCTTCATGTACATTTATGTGTCACTTATGTGCCTGGTGCCCCAAAAGGCCAGAATAAGGTGTCAGATTCCATGGAACTGGAATTATAGATGTTATCAACTGCCCCTGTGTCCTAGGAACCAAACCCAGATCCTCTGGAAGAGCAGTCAGTGCTCTTAGCAGCTGAGTCATCTCCCCTACCTCACAATATACCTTCTTAAACCACTATGTTAAAATCCTACCATCTCAATGTATAACTGACATCTTAAAAGTTGTTTAGTGAAATGTTTCTTCTTGGTGTTGACTCATAGAATCCTCTGTGTGCCCTACACCATAGCCCATCTCTTTAAAATATTATTATGTGTTCTTTTTGGCAATTGCCTATGTGAGTACAAGGTATTTAGATGGTATCCACTTCTCGAATCTCCTTTCTAACTCTTTTGGATGCCCACACACACCCTCAAGCCACTGACCTCTTTTTCCTCTTCCCCTCCCTCCTCTGTTTTATAACCCACTGAGTACAGTCAGTGCTGCCCATGTATGGAAGAGTATATCGTCATTCCCTGTCACACGGGCAACCTACCATGGGCCACATGACTAAAGAGAACTGAGTCTCCTCTCATTAGCCATCATCTGCCAAAAACTCCTCAGTTAGGAATAGGGCCTCGACACTCTCCCCCTGATGGCTCGTCAATTAAACAAGTCTTCATTTTTGTGTTTGTGCTTATCTTTAACACATTGCTAGTGGCCACCTCATCACACACTGCAGTTCCAGTTAGATATCATGCCATTGCTTCACTCTGAGATTCTAAGCTCCCCTCCATCCCACCAGTTTCACTCACCTTCTAGCCCCCTCTCTTCTTTGACTTTAATTCAAATATTTCTTGGATCCCAAGACCAATAATTGTGCTTTCCTTTGCCATATCAGTTTACATTCCTTGGACAACTGATGAAGTCGCCCTTCTGAACCTGTCCTCAGTTCCCCGGTTGCCTCTCCCTTTCCTCTTTGGTTCTTGCAAAACCCAATCCTGAGTTAGATGCCACTCTACTGCCTGCCTGGGCCTAGCAGGGTTGGGTAAAATCCACAGACCTTCTGGCCAGTCTGATTTGAGAATTCATGACAATGAACTTCAAGTGGCCCTTGGCAATTAATTCTGCTCCCTGGTAAGCATCCCAGTTTTCATGTCCATTTACTTGCCTGGTCTCTAGGAAGACTTGCAGACCTTAACCTTAATTTACTTGTCCTTCCTCAGCCTCATGCACAGCTGATAGCCTTGCTCCTGAGGAAATCAAACTGACTGAAATATCTTCCCTTACCACACCCCTTCCTACATGTATGCCAAGTGTCCCTTTGACTCATCTATTCATCCTGTTCCAACAACATATGCAGGACACAAAACTCCCCCATAGCATTAGCAGTTTCAGTATCATTTGAAAGTTAAAAGTCCAGGGCTGGTGGCAGCCACCAGGGAAGCCAAGACTGGTGAATACAAATACATCCAAGAGCTACAGCTGAAGAGTCAGATGTGATGAACTTTTTTCTGCACTGCACAGGGCTCCCCACTCCACACAGCCAGATAAAGAAAGCAGGCTGGGATACGAGGCCTAGCAAGGTTATGGCATGTGTAAGATTCATGTTCTCTATGGTGGCTACAAATGCCCAGTTCCTAAGGCTACAACTTACGGGTTCTTTGAGACTGTCTTCATGATTCATTCTGTAAAACTATCAGAAGAAATCCTGACACCTGCTGGATCACCAAAACAAGTTGACAAGCACAAGGACATGTGTGGGCTGTCATCTGAATGAGGGATGCAGAAGCCTTGGCCTTATAAAGGGCCACAAACTCCACTATGTTATTGGTGGCTCTCACCATACAGACTGGAGAAGGTTCAATACTCCCCAACTATACCATCTAATAATACACATCATGTTTGCAAAATTCATACCCACCAAACAATTTAGGGCAGTCAAAAGAAAAGCAAAAGTTCAAAGCACTTTTGAGACTCAAAGTCTCAATCAAACTTAATATGGTTAAAAGAGAATTAGATACTTTCCATCTACAATGACAAATAGTGAACATCCCTATTTCACACCGGAGGGAGGAATGGGGTAATAACAAGAAAGGGTTAGACCAGAGCAAGACTGAAACTCAAACGTCAAACCTTGTATCGCTATGAGGTGGTCAGGATTTGTGGTAGCATCACGTGGGCTCCAATAGGCTTGTGTGGTCCCATCCACAAGCCATGATCTGCAGTGTCATATGACCTATCTCTTGGACTGGCTACACTTGGTGAATGCAGTTGTTCTCTGCACAAGTTCTACATTCCTGGCATTTCCAGGATCTTAGGGTATCTACTGTTGCTTAAGTGTAACCCTCAAAGTTTTACACATTGACCT
Source organism: Cricetulus griseus (assembly GCF_003668045.3). Classification (NCBI taxonomy): domain Eukaryota; kingdom Metazoa; phylum Chordata; class Mammalia; order Rodentia; family Cricetidae; genus Cricetulus; species Cricetulus griseus. The sequence goes on from NW_023276806.1 coordinate 226,795,466, forward strand.
CTCGGGGCCTTCTAGAAGGAAATCTGACTCTGCACACTATCTCGCCTCACTGATTGTTTTTTGTTGTTGTTTTGTTTTTTCTTTCTGAAACCCTGGCTCAAGCCTCCTTGTCCCTGTTGTTCTTGCATCCTGCATGTCTTCAAAACCAGAAGCAACTAGATAGCACCAAGACCTCTTGCCAGCTCAAGGTGTCCTCTTCTGAAAATGGCTACAAGTGCTTGTGGCTAGCCCTGGGGAAACGTTTTCCTAGATAGCTTACACTGGAGGCTCTCTCTTTCCAGGTACTTTTTTTTTAAGTGCATGTTTTTTTTCAAATGAGTTTTCAGTTTAATACCCTAGAGCCTCCAATGGGTTGGGTGGTTCTTCCATATTGCAAAGTGTCTGGCTTCTCTTTAATTGCATCAATCTTAGCAACCATTATAGCTGGCTTTCCCTCACAAATCTTGTTGAAACTTGAAACTTCCTCATGCTCCTCTGCAGAACAAACTACAGATTTTTCTCATATTTCTGCTCTCCTTTCTGTTCCTTGTCACTGAAAACCTGTGTTGGAGCTGTGAATAATAACCATACCACAGCCTAGATGATATGTTGCCTTCCAGTTTCTCACACTGAATTAATTAGTTTATTACTTTGTAATTAAACTATTTATCCTGCTGGGTGAGAATAAGATCATTACCATAATTTTGAGTCATAATTTGAAGCAAGCTTTAATTAAATACTGGCCAGTATAATGGACTCTGGCCAGGTCCATTCCTGGGTTCACAGAAAATGGCCACAAAAGAGTCATATTTTGCAAAGTCTTAAAAACGCAACCCCATAAAGCCACCATATTTCCCAGTCAGGGTCAAACATACATCTTGATGTATTTCCTGCCTACTGTACCTCCTGGCCTGCATGTCATTCCATCACATCCGGTGCAGATGGGCCAAACAAACTTGCTTAGTGGGGTGAAAACATGTGTCTTGTTATCTCCCATAAACAGTAGCCTCCAGCAGCATTTCAGGAAGTATCTGTCCTTGGGCAAGGGGCTCATAGGTTAGAGGCGTTTTTTTCATTTTATGGATTTCTTAGGTAATTAAAACTTAAAACATGACTTTGGCTCTTACAAAACCTCACTAAAATCTTGGGGTCACACACACAGCGTAGCCAGATTCTTTCCCAGAATATAAGAATGACCTCTAGCCCATCTCCTGATATAGTTCTTGTTTCCCTCTGCAGCCTTGGGCACATCGTTAACCAGGCACATTTCTATCAACATTCTGGCCTTCTGAACTCCCACTGGAATGGCCCACTAAGCTCTGCTTACAGCATCCTAGGGCTTCTGTAACCTGATGCCCCAAACTCTCCCCATTCCCCCCTGCAAACCAGTTCCAAATTAGTATGGATCATATGGAACCCATTCTTGGTTCCAATTTTCTGCCTTAGTTACTTTTACTTTACTATGAACACATACCTGACAGAAGCAACTTAATAGAGGGAGAATTTATTTTGACCCATAGTCAAGGGCTAATCACAGTTAGGAAGACATGGCAGAGTGACTGTCGGGAGTAGCTGAGCATTCAATAGCTGTTTGTTGATTCAGGAAGCATCGGGAATAGAACTTGGACTAGATGAAGGCTAGAATATAACCTTTAAGGCTCTTTCTATAGTGACCCATATCCTCTAGGTGGGTCCCACCTTCTATAGGTTCCACGACCTTCCAAACATGCCACCCTCTAAGGAGTAGATGTCCAAAGAGATAAGCCCTGTAGGGCCGTGGTCCTCAACCTTCCTAGTGCTGCAATCCTGTAATATAGTTCCTCACCCCCAGCCATGACATTATTTTCATTGCTACTTCATAACCGTAATTTTGCTACTGTTATGAATTGTAAATATCTGTGTTTTTCAATGGTCTTAGATGACCCCTGTGAAAAGATAATTTGACCCTCAAAGGCACAAGTTGAGAAACACTGTTATAGGGAAACATTTCATATTCCAACCACAGATATCTATATGGCTTACAATATCCTCACTTTTGTTTCCTTTCTCGAGTGCCATATTTCCAGTGAATTTGATGACCTCCGTGTCCAGAACTATACTTACCAACTCTATTTATTTTCCTCCCTACCTTTATTTTACTTTCAAGTGCTAGCCATCTTAAATATATTACTCAGCCTCAACACAAATATATACAAGTACATAATTTAGTGGGTCTTGTTTTGTTTCTGAAGCATGATCTCACTGGGTAATATATTCTTAACTGGCCTGGAACTCACTATATAGTCCATGAAGGCCTCAGACTCATAAAAATCCACCTGCCTCTGCCTCCCCTGTGCTGGGATAAAAGGAGTACACTAAGGCACCTTACCTAGTTGTTTTATTCTTGTTATCTCATTGTGGTCTCCTCCCGACTACTTTTGACTTGACTATAAGCCCCAGGATAGCATTTTTTTGACCTCTGGCGGCTGGAGCAGTACTGTCACAGGATAAGTGCTCCGTAAGTACCTGTCACTCTGAATCAATAACCAGCAAAAGAGGAAAAGGGCAAATAGAGGAAAACATTAGGAGGTAATCAGTTGTATGAAATGTTCCTGATGCGTGCACAAGGCAGAGTTGAGATGAAGGAAATCTACCCACATGCAGAGTGAAGATGCTGATGAAGTGGGCTGAGGACCGAATGGAGGTGAGGAAGAGAAAACAAGGTAAGTGTTGGTGGCTTTTGCAGCGACGTGTCTGTGAAGGAAACCAGAGAGATACAGGGAGAAGACTCCCACCTTGGAATAGGATGCCGTCTTCACTCTCCTGACAGCCTCAGTAAAAGTCAGCCTTGGTTGACAAGATGGTCAGCAGGTAGGGACCCTTGTCTGAAGGCACTCGTGTAAACCTGCTGACCTGAGTGTGACCCCCAAGACCTACATGGTGGAGGAGAGAGCCTGCTCCTGAAAGTCGTGCTCTGTCCTGTACACGTACACTGTGTCATATGTCCACGTCACACAAGAGAAAATTCAAAGGTGGTCCTGGAGAGGTGGCTCAGTGGTTGAGAGTTGAATATTGCTCTTGAACAGGACCTGAGTTCTGTTCCCAGCACCCATAAAGGGCAGCTTATAACCATCCTTAACAGTTCCAGGGAAGCTGACACCCTCTTCTGCCCTAGGAATGGCACCTACACTCGTGTGCACATACATACATATAATGAAAAATAAAAATAATCCTTAAAGGGTTAGTCTTTACTACCACTAGTGCGGGTGCACGCGCGCGCGCGCGCGCACACACACACACACACACACACACACACACACACACGCAATCAAAATGCTAATAATACAAGATACAGAGAGTAATGGTAGATTTTTGTTTTGCTAGTCCAATTTTTTTTCTACAAGGAATGCATATTTTGTGTAACTTTTCATTAAGTTACCTGAAATTAAGTTTGAAGCCTCCTTTGGATTTTCTTATCTGGGTGGAGCACTAACAGGCAAAACAATTGACTCACCTAGTGAACAGGCTGCAAGGGGTCCCCCACCTCAGAGAGCAAAGGCTATCCCATCAGCTTATCATTACAAAACCTTAACCAAACAATGACCTGAACACCACCCCAACGCTACACACCCATTCTTAAACACACAGAACAGAAGTTCTCTGGAAGTCGTAACACACACACACACACACACACACACACTAGTCGAGCATACACCTTAATATAGTCTCATGAGCAAAAGAAGATGAGGTTTATATCAATAATGTTTAATGTTACAATGAAAAAAAATCATGGAAAAACAATCTGACAGAACCACTGGGGAGACACATGATTGGGAAAAGAGTGGCAGCCTACGGATGAGAGGCCCTGCATTTTGGTTCAGGCACTTTCTAGCTGATGGCTGTAGAAGTGGGGGTGAACTTTCTTTGTCTTTGGAAAGACAGTGAGGAAGTTGGTTTCCACTTAGCATTCAGCAATACGCAGCTGATGTCGAGTGTGTTTGTTGTCCTTTTGTTGCTTTGTTTTCTCATTATTGCATGAGGTTTTGTTTGTCTGAAATGGAGTGACCTTTCTGCATTGCCCAGGATGGTCTCAAATGCACTATGGAGCCCAGGCAGACCTTGAATTCATGATTCTGCAGTCTCATTTCCCAAGGGCTGGGATTGAGGATTGCCTACATACATGTCTGTGCGCCATTTGAATGCAGTGCCTGTAGAGGCCAGAGGAATACCCAAAGAGCCCCTATAACTAGAGTTGCAAATGGTTGTGAACCACCATGTATGTGGGTGCTGGGAATCAAACCTAGGTCCTCTGGAAGAGCAACCACTGCTATTAACTGATGAGCCAGCTCTCCAGCCCTTGTTGAGGTTAATTTTTTTTTATCAAAACAAGACCTTTCTGAGGAACTTAGACTGTCCTGGAACTTACCAAATGGTCCAAGCTGGCCTCAGATTCACAGCGATCCTTCTGACTAAATAAGCCTCCTAAACACTAGGATTCCAGGCATGCGCCATCACACTCAGCTCTCTCTCTCTCTCTCTCTCTCTCTCTCTCTCTCTCTCTCTCTCTCTCTCTCTCTCTCTCTCTGTGTGTGTGTGTGTGTGTGTGTGTGTGTGTGTGTGTGTGTGTGTGTGTTTTAATTGTCAAAAATAAATGCCTGTGCACCCCTTCCCTGGAGACAGCAGGTTTACTTAAAGTAGGATGTGATGGTCAGGACACATGCAACTATCACATAAGCAGTGATAGCCAGTCAACTTCCTGCTGCCTTCTGGTCAATGTGTAGCCAGCACCACGTCTGTCTTCCTGCATACCATCAGGCTCCTGGTCATGACGATAATGAATCTCTGAAATTGTAAGCGATCCCCCTCAACTAAATGTTTCTATTTATAACAGTTGCCGTGCTCATGGTGTCTCTTCAGGCAATAAAAACCCAAACTAAGACACTATGCAATGTGGATTTGGTGAGGCTGACTTGCCGGTGATATCTGTTACTTTTCTCTTAGCTGAAACAAAATAACTGGAGAAACAAGGCTCATAGTTTGAAGTTATACAGTCTGTCCTGGCAGGAAAGCATGACCACAGAAGTCTGAGGCAGCTGGATACTCTCCTCAGGAAGCGGAGCATGATGGATGCTGGATTTCAGCTTGCTTTCTCTTTTTCCTTAGTCCAGTACCCCCGGCCATTGGATGGTACCACTCATGTTCAAGGTGTATCTTCTCTCTTCTGGTAAATATCTCTGGAAGCCCTCAGAGGCACACCCAGAAGTATGTCTTCCATTCAATTCTAAATCTAGTCAAGTTCACAATGAAGGCGAACCAGCACACCCAGGAGGGAGACTTTTTCACACAGGAGATGTGTGGCTGGGAACGGCACCAAAGAGAACACCGGCCACCCTGAACCATGCCAACCAGCTTCCTTATCTGACTGTCCATGGGAATGAGCCTAGCTTAGAGCTGCATGCTTTGCAAAGGATCCAAATTACAGAAAATTAGCAACCTGTCCTCACTGACTGGAGATCAGAGATGGGTCAGCTCAGACCTTTCTGTCTTCTACTGCCAGCAGAAGGCAGAAGGTGGCTCATGTCTTTTTTTTGTAGAGCTAATTGCCCGGAGCTATCCTTTGTCTCAGCAGACTTGCCTTGCCCAGGGTAGGATCCTCCACCAGCACAGAGGCTGGGACCCTGGCCTATTGATTATTCTGAGAACTTAGCTGCGAGTGGAAGTGGGATGAAGAAAGCTCCACACGAGACCACGAGGAAGGAGGATTATGCTCTTATAACTCCAAAGCCAGACTGAACAACAAGTAAATTTCAGGCCATCTTGGGCTGTAGTGAGAGACCATGGATAAACTGCCCGCCCACCCCCCAAAGAAGCCCAAACTATATTAAATAAATGTCCCCATTGCTAGCTCACAGGCTCAGTGGTTTCAGCTCAGATGAGGTCGTGCCTCAGCATCACTCCTATTTGCCGTGCCTTAAGCAAACAGGGCTCCTGTGAACAGCTAGCTATGAGTTGTCCTAAAGCTGACTCAGAAAAGGTACTTTCTGAGTCTCTTCCTTGATGCCTCAAGGTACAAACTCTTTTCACAGATGGTGAGTGAGATGTCAGTCATGAGTCCCATACAACAGCACCTGAGACTTCATGCCACAAGCCTCTGAGAGGAAAAGTGATTACTTTTCTGTTTCAGAAACTAGGAATGTAGGTAGACGCGTATGAGCACACCTTAATTAAAGAAAGTCATCAGTGAAAGGATGTTTATCAATTAAAATTCCCTTCACTGAGTAATACTATTTTTTATTGGTTTAAATCGAAAAATAAGAACACTCATGTGACATATTTTAGCATATTTTTCCTTTCCTCAAACTCCCCCCAGACCCTACCCACGTCACTACCCACCCAACTTTGCATTCTTTTTAAGTTCTTTTTCTTTTACTTCTGGGATCATAATGTAATTGCATCATTTCCCCTTTCCTCCTTCCTAGCTCTCATGTACTCATCCTTGCTCTTTCAAATTCATGATCTCTTTTTTTTCATTAATTATTGTTGCATGCACACATGTGTAAGTATATACATGTATACCCCTAAATATAACCTTATGAGTAATACTGCTTATTTATTTATTCATTTACACCAATTATTTAAAAGCAAATGAAGACACACATAAACAGAGCTGTTTCCTACAATACTAGGATGACTTTCCTATCTGAGGAGTATATAACCTCTGGCTTCCTTTCTTCTAGCTGCACAATCTTGGAGACAAGAAAGTCAATTAAAAGGTTTGGGAAGACAGTTCAAGGAGTAAAGCACCTGAGCTCATATTGCTAGCTCCCTCAGAAAATCTGGGTGGGGTGCCTTAGCATTGGTGGGTAAGATTGTGAGGGAGACGGAGGCAGATCTCCAGAACTCTCTGGCCAGTCTACCCAATCAATGAGCACCTACTTCATTGAGAGAACTTGCCTCAAAAGATAAGGCTGAGGAGCAGGAGAGGTGGTTCAGTGGTCAAGAGCACTGGCTGCTCTTCCAGAAGACCCTGATTCAATTCAAGGTACCCACATGGGGTCCCCCGTGACTGACTGTAACTCCAGTTCCAGGGGATCTGACACCCTCTTCTTGCCCCTACAGGCACCAGGCAATCAAAGTGAATACTGGCAATACACCCATGCCCATAAAACAAACATTAAAGAAAAGATAAGGCGGAGACCAACATTGGAAGACACCCTGCCTTGACTCCTGTCCTCTGTATACGTACACATGGACACACACAGACATGGATACATACACACAAGGGTCTCAAATCCAAGGCTGCCATGTCTTCCTATTAGTAAGTACAGACAGAGAAGTCTTCTCCAGCTGCGATGTGATATTTGATATGATCTTTCCCCCTCTACCACTCCCATGAGCTGATTCTCAATATATAAGCTTATCTTCTGCTTTCCAGAAAGAGATGCAGTCAGATGGAAGCCCCTCGTCTTCCTAATGCTGAGGCCATGTGACCTGCTGGCATTGGTCCTTGTTCCTCTGCTGGGATGGAGGTGGAGGCTCAGTGCAGGTTCTCTGTGTGTGAGCCTCTGCACACCTCTTTACGTTGCCTGTTCTTGGACTTTGAACTCAGCTGGGATTTCTCTTAGGCCTTTATCTTAATTTGATGTCTCCCATTAGAACAAAAGACACAGATCATGAAACTGCAGGGCTTTGGCACTCTCTATTTGCTGAGGAACCCCACAGGTTTGGGCATTGGGGCAGGGGATGTATGTGTGCACTGTATGTGGTGGGAACTGTTTACCCTCTGAGCTGAAGTGCCCTCTTCAAGTCCTCCCTATGATAGGAAACACACACCACCAATCTCCAGAAAACCTGGTCGTGTATGTGTGACTTTTGATCAGATTAAACCCCCAAAGCATGAGAGAATTCTCCACTGTGTATATATTTAGAATTCAGGAGGCTTGAAGCACTTCTTTTTTTTTTATGTTCTGGATCCCTAATATAGTAACATGGATGCTTTTTATGTTTATTAATTCATTTATTTTTAGATGGGGTTTCATATAGCTCAGGTAACCTTGAACTTTCTCTATAGCCAAGGCTGACCTCCAATTCATGATCCTCTTGTCTACACCTTCCAGTGAAAAGGTATTAGAGGCCTTTGCCACCTATCTAGCATCAAATATGGTGAAAGAGAGGCCATGAAGAATTCAAGAGCTGGAGATGAGGTGTTCCATGAAATGCTGCCTGCCATGACTACTGGAATCAGGAACAGACAACAGTTGTGGACACCTAGAAGAGACTGGCCCTTCAGCATTCCGTCACAGGTAGGGAGGGTATCTTCCTGTGCAGCTGTTTGTTGACTGTTCATGGTTGACTGTCACCAGATTGGGGGATGGGGTGTCATTTTCTTCTACAGTATAGCTACTGGGGTTTAGGAAGAAGTAAACGGGGTTCACAGGAAAAGTGGTAATACAGAGTAATGGGAGCTAAATGTAAACACAATACACTGTGCACATAAAACTCTCAAAAATAAATAATTGCCATTGGTTTAACTAAAAAACAAAACAGGGCAAAACAACAACAAACCCTCAGGGATTCAGGCCTGCCAGTCAAGTGCTTTACTACTGAGTTTTATCCTGGATCCATTGCTTCTCAGTAAAAATCACTAACAAGTATAAAAGCAGATGCCATTTTAAATATATTTTTAATAGTTCCAAAGGAGTGGTGAATAGAAAGAATACTATGGGGAAAAATCTGTGGGTTTTTTGACGGGAGATGAAGACACACAACCTGTAACACTATTGTGGCTCTATGTGCAGCTCACGTAAAAGAAGAGTTTTAGTTATCCCCTAGTTTCTTCCCATTTATGGATTTGTTTATTCTATCCACAGATCCATAATACACAGGATTGTCCCTGAACTTGATTGTGCCTTGTCCTAGAGCTGCCCCAAGAGGACACAGGCATACACTAGTAACAAGAAAAGGGAAGACATGGTTTCACCTTGGGATCGTGTCCCAAAGGGAACCAGTTAGGAAGTGCCACATGGGGCCATTCTGCCAAAGGTCTGGAAATGAAGCAATTAATGTCAGGGTTTTGTTGACACCAAAACTGTAGTCTTTGGTGAGGTTGGGGTTGTGTCAAACATGAGCATTCCTCAGGAAATTCCATCAATATCTTGGACAGAAAGACCAATATCAGGAAGGCAGGAAGGATACGTGTGTATTTTAAACAAAAACTAAAAACATTTTACATTACAGCCTGCTTTTTAATGGTATTGAAATCTGTTATGAATAATTATCCATGCTGACTAATGTAGTCACGAAACATTATTAAGGGCCACATTATTTTATTACAGACGGGCCCCACCATTTACCTCGTTAGTCTCAGGCATAATGTAAGTTGCGCTGTCAGAGACCCAGGTTAAATTTTTGTCCATACTGTATTTTTATTTCCTCAGAATGTTTGTATAAAAAAGAATAATTGTATAATAATTTACAACAAGAGCATTGCATATGTTAAGGGTTTAAGGAGAGAGAGAGTGTATGTGTGTATGTGTGCTAGTTAGTTTTTTTGTTGTTTTTTTGTCAAATTGGCAAAGCTAGAGTCATCTGGGAAGAGGGAACCTCAGTTGAGAAGATGTGTCCCTCAGATTGGCCTGTAGGCAAATCTCAGGCACCCAGCCCACTGTGGGTGGTGCCACCTCTGGCCAGGATGGCCCTGGGTTATTTAGGAAAGCAAGCTGAGCAAGTCTGGGAGCAAGTAAGTGAGCAGCACTCTTCCAATGGCTGCTGCTCCAGCTCCTGCCTGGAGGTTCCTGCCTTGACTTCCCTGGATGATGGACCACAAGCTGTAAGGTGAAACAAACTCTTTCCTGCCCAAAGTCGCTGTCAGTCATTGTGTTTACCACAGAAAAAGACAGCAAACTAAGACCAGGGTGTGTTCCCAGGAACTGAACCCAGGACCTTACACAGTCTAAGCAAGCGCTCACCCAGTCCTTCCAAACCCTCAGTCTTTCCATGAGGTCCCCTGAATAGCTTGTGTGAAGGTATAAATGTATAAGAGCAGATGCAATTTTTAAATATTTTCATATAGGATCAGTACTGTCAAACTGTCTTCCAGGAAGCTTGTTTCGGTTATGAGAACAGGAACGTTTAAGTCCTGGCTCAAAAAGATTCAGAGAGTGGGAGAGAATGGCCCTAAGTGGTGAGAAGTCACTCCCTGTCTTTGCCGAGATCAGAAGACAGCTAGTCAGAACCTAACCACCTTCCTCATCTTCAGTCAGTGTCAATGCCTGATAGAGTTTACAAGTGGCCCTTCAAATCCACGACTCGGACTTAATCCCTGAATTCCTATGTTAATGGTATTTGGAGACAGGGTCTCAGAGCAGTAATAAGGATTAGGTGAGGTCACAGGGGTTGGCCCTAGTGGCTCTATGGGAGAAAGAGGCTGGCACTAACATATTCGCCCTGCCTCACCATACGGTGTCCTCCGAGTGTTACAACGCATGACAGCCCTTACCACACTTTAGCAGTTGCTAAACCAGGCTCTTGGCCTTCCCAGCCTCCGGACAGATTCTAGTCTTTACAAACTTGCTGGTCTCAGGCATTCTGTTAGGAACCAAAGTGTCCTCTGCCACATGCTCACTGGCATTCCATAGGCTGTAGCTCCTCAGCCATCATCTAAATGCCACAAACTTACTTCTGTAAGCCTTGTGTTTTCTCTTCAAACCCTCCAAGGCACCTGCCCCGTTGTCCTCTCCCTCTGGGGACCCAGGAAGGATACAAAAAAAAACCCTACGGATTTGTATCCTGAATCAGAGTTTGCTTCTCTTCAGCGACACTACCCAGACCTGCTTGCTCACAGCTTGCGGTTGAGACGGAAACGTCTCCTTGTCTTTTTCTAGTGTGTCTTCTAGACTCCTCTTGCCAGTTGTGATAATAGTGGCCCTTTGACTCTCCCTTCCCACAGGGCCCGTGGTGTAAGTGCTGACCCTTCTCGGCAGGGGGCAGTATTCTCCCTTGGCTGCTTCCGGACGTCCACTTAAGGCTCAGAAAAGTTAAATCTGGTTTAAAATCATATCTTGTTGCCGGCTTCGGGTCCTGATCCTCTCCCTGGTCTACAGCTGCAATAGAATTAATTTCCGTTCCCCTTCCATCACCTGCTCCAGCCCCACACCCATCCCAGGACTGCTAAAGGACAGGGAAGCATTTCTTGCCCATGCCCTGGCGAAGACTTTACGATCTGTTTGGGGTGGGCAAAGCAACGCACGTGAAACGCAGGGCGACCAGAACGGCATCCAATCCCGGTGCGCGCGCCCCAGATGCAGCCGCAGGAAGAAAACAAGTGTTTGCGGAATTCGGTACCCAGGGCTCCTCAGCAGGGCGTCCTCTCATCTCCGCCCCACTTTCTCCCACGTCCTTCTCAGCCCCACAGCCCTCAAAGTCCACCAGGCAGATCCTAGGGGTGGGCCCTGGCCTCCTGGCCCGGCTCCTGAGACCCAAGCCGGTTATCATCCGCTCTCCATCAGCATCTCCAGGGAGCACACGGCGGGGATGGGCGAGGAGCGCAGGGGCGGGGGCTGCGGAGGACCAGGGGCGCTGGGAGCACGGCGGCCGGTCGGGGGCAGGGCGGGGAGGCGCTGCGCACAGCCAATCCCCAAGCAGCCCCCTCCCGGCCGCCGAAAGCGGAGCGGGGCGGGGGAGCCAGGCGGTGGCGGCGGCGGCGGCGGCGGCGACGGAGGCTGCCGTGGGGAGGGATGGAGGGGGAGGGGGAGCGGAGCCGAGCGGAGACAGCGCGGCGCTGCAGAGCGGCTGGGGCGGCGGCGCGGCTCCCGGTGCCCCCCGGCGCGCGCCCCGAGTCGGTGAGGGCCGGCCCGGCGGCCCCCGGAGCCATGGGCTGCATCGGCTCGCGGACTGTGGTGGGTACCGCGGGGGCGTGGGGTCAGGGGCCGGCTCGCCCCGGGGCTCTCCTCCGGCCCCCTCCCCCATCCCCACCCTCGCCCCTGGGGACCTCCCTCCGGGCTCGCCCGGCCCTGCCTCGCGCCTTCACTTTCCCTCCATCCGCTGTGGTCCCTCCATCCCTCCACCCTCGCGCCTCCAGGGTTTCCATCCCCACTCGGCCGGTTGCCTCCTCTCCATCGCCCTCCCTCAGGCGCGGTCCTGCCCTGATCGCCTCTCCTCCGGCTTCCTTCGCTGCTCCCTCGCCGTTCACTACTCCCGGTGGCCCCATCCCTCCATCCCCAGGCCGTCCACGTCTACTCCGCTGTGGTCAGAGCCTCCCGGCGCGGCGCCCCTCTTCTCGGAACCTCCTTCCCAGCCTCTGCCCGACTTTCTTCCGCACGCCCCCTCCCATCCTCACCCACCACCTTCCCCTCCATATGGCTCGTGTGTTTTGTCCCCAGCCGTTTCCCTCTCGGTAGCCTTTTTCCGTCGCTCCTGCCTCCCCCCGATTTGCTTTGTTCACGTGCGTTCTCCCTCTGGGGCGGGGGCGGGAAGAGCGTGTGCCACCCGGAGGGAACGGGTTCCACGCCCGGAGGGAATGATGAGCTTGGGCCGGGGTGCTTGGGGAGAACCGTGGACTCGGGGCGGAGGTGGAGGTTTACCGCCCCGAGAGGGGATGGGAGTCCGCTTCCCAGAAGGGTGGGGTCCCCCTAGGAAGCCCCGACCCGCCTGCACCTGTCAGCGGGGACAGGCGGGGCAGGGCCGGCTCTTTATTTACCTTTGACAGGGGGAGGGAAGAAAGGCGCTTCCTTAACGGTCCTCTTCCTCCAGCCTCTGCCTTACTACCGCCCCCTTACCCCCGCCCCACGCATCCATTCCACTTTAGGGCTGAACACATTAATACAGTCCTCTCCCAAACCCCCCAATTTTCCCCTTCCTAACTCCCAATTTCTCCCGCCTACACGCCCTAGTGACCTCAGGCTGAGAAAATAATTCGTATTATTATTACAAACAAACTCACTCTCCAGAAGCCTGGTTTCTGAAACCCAGTTTATTTCCATGGAGACCCTCCTCTGCTTTCTCCTCTTTCCGTGTTCTCCTTCCCTCCATCTCCCTGCTCCCCTCCCCCAGGGCTCTGACTCAGCTCCCCCTCTTCCTCAAAGGCCACCTCCCCTCCCTCCCCTTGCTCGCACTCTTCTCCAAGAGCTTTCCCTGCCTGCCCCATCACCGCTATGTCCAGCTGTCTTTCCTCTCTGACCTAGCCACAGGTCTTGGTCTCACGTTACCTCATCATTTCACAAGATCCCAAGAGAGCAGAAAAACTTGGGGTATATGGAGAGCCCTACCTCTCAGCTCCTGGGACTTCCATCACCTTTGCTCTATTGCTGCAAGCTGATTGCCTCTTTGTGCCCAAGACCCAGTCAATATACTTCTTCCAGAGAAGGGACCTATAATCTTAAACCCAAAAGTTCATGTATGTAATGGCATTAGGGCAGATGGCGCAGGCTGAATCTCTCTGTAAATACTCAAGAAATCCTTCCCCAAAACTTCCAGAGGGTACCTGTACTCAGGTCAGGAGTCTCCCTTGGTTTCCAAGACTTCCAGAGGGTACCTGTACTCAGGTCAGGAGTCTCCCTTGGTTTCCAAGACTTCCAGAGGGTACCTGTACTCAGGTCAGGAGTCTCCCTTGGTTCCCAAGACTTCCAGAGGGTACCTGCACTCAGGTCAGGAGTCTCCCTTGGTTTCCAAGACTTCCAGGGGGTACCTGCACTCAGGTCAGGAGTCTCCCTTGGTTCCCAAGTCTTCCAGAGGGTACCTGTACTCAGGTCAGGAGTCTCCCTTGGTTCCCAAGACTTCCAGAGGGTACCTGTACTCAGGTCAGGAGTCTCCCTTGGTTCCCAAGTCTTCCAGAGGGTACCTGTACTCAGGTCAGGAGTCTCCCTTGGTTTCCAAGACTTCCAGGGGGTACCTGTACTCAGGTCAGGAGTCTCCCTAGGTTCCCAAGACTTCCAGGGGGTACCTGTACTCAGGTCAGGAGTCTCCCTAGGTTCCCAAGACTTCCAGAGGGTACCTGTACTCAGGTCAGGAGTCTCCCTTGGTTCCCAAGACTTCCAGAGGGTACCTGCACTCAGGTCAGGAGTCTCCCTTGGTTTCCAAGACTTCCAGAGGGTAGTGCACTCAGGTCAGGAGTCTCCCTTGGTTCCCAAGTCTTCCAGAGGGTAGTGCACTCAGGTCAGGAGTCTCCCTTGGTTCCCAAGTCTTCCAGAGGGTACCTGCACTCAGGTCAGGAGTCTCCCTTGGTTCCTCGCTTTCCACCAGTTCTCAGTATCCTGGCCACATCCCCCACTGTCCTCTGTCCTCTCACCTGACTTTCTTTTCCTTTAGCTCTGAAACTACAAGTCCTCTAGTTTCTTGTTCCTCTCTCTATCTGCTCTTGAATCCATCTCCTGTCCCCTGAGAGAATTGGGCTCAAAGTCTCCATCTCATCTGTGAGTTCTCTGGCTCCAAGGGAAATAGTCTCAAGTTCTCCCCTACCACCTGCCCCTATCCCCACCATATCTTTTCCTGTCAACCACATTCCCTGACTAGTGGAAATGCCCCAGGGGGACGTCACATTCCTCTCATCCCTCAAATATCAAAGCCAGCTGCACAGTAGAGTAGCTTCCCCTAGAAAGCCGTGTCCTTGTTTGTAGGGCAGTTAATTGGTGAGAAGTCTGGATCGAATAAAGACAATCTCAAGGATTCCTCAGAACAGAATGGAAAATGGTGTTCGTGATACAACCCAGTCTCTGACCCCTCCCTTTCTGTGTAAACAACACTAGATAGGGCCAGGAAGCATTTTTTTTTCCTAAGTGTTATTCCCCATTGAGCTGAAATGAGTATTTTGCTTCACTTATTATTTCTCTCACCAGAAATATGGGGATGGTGAAGACAGAGAAGGAAATGGGCAGTGAGAAGGCATGACACTGGGGGGCAGGGGTGGAAGGGCTGGACCCTAGGGTGTGGCCTCTCTGCCTTTTATGGGAAGGGAGCAAGCAGAGATCCAGGAGAATTGGGGTGAGCAAATAACCTTCCGGATGCTTCAGGGAACGAGGTGATTGCAGTGGACTGGAAAGGCCTCAGGGATGTGGACCAGCTCAACATGGACAGCACCAGCTCGCTGCATGGCAGCAGCCTCCATCGGCCTTCTACAGAGGTACGGCTGCATGCCTCAGAGACCCAACAACTACAACAGCCTCGCCCAAGTTCCTAATCATCCCATAAAGGCCCAAGGAGGAAGTCCCTCACAAATCTACAGCCACATCCCAAACACTCCTGTAGACTGAATGAAACACACACCCAAAGATCTTTCTCAGCCTCAGGAAGGGCTACCTCTGTGTGCATATCTGGAGGCCCCTCAGAAGAAGAAGGCAGGAGTGCCTGCCCTTCTAGAGGTGCCCAGGTACCATCCCTTCTCCTCTCTCCCACAGCAAACACGAACAGATTTCTCCTGGGACGGCATCAATGTGAGTGTAGCCACCTCTATAGCCCCCTCAACCTACCCTGACCCTTCTTTTATTATGTTCATTGGGACCCTCTATAGACAGGCTGCGTGGGCCTTCCCCTGTTCTGCTGACCCCCCCCCCCAGTTTTCAGGGGTGTGGCAGGTATATTCTTCCTTGGTTTTCTTTGTCACTTGCTCCCTTGGGTAGCCACCTTCCTGGAAGCCAAAAACTCTCTTCTATATTTAAGGTACCCGTGTCTTCTTGTTCCTCTGCCCACTCTCTTACCTTCCTTGTCCTAGCTCTCCATGGAGGATACAACTTCCATCCTTCCGAAGCTTAAGCGAAACTCTAATGCCTATGGCATTGGGGCCCTGGCCAAGTCATCGTTCTCAGGTGAGATGCCAAACCTGGAAATTGGAAGACTAGTAGGATCTTCCTTAGGCCCCTGCTCCTCAAGGCGTTTCAGAGTTCATCCTCACAACTCTGAAACATCACTGTTCTGTCAAGCCTCTCCTGTCCTGAGTCTACCCCTCAGGGTACCAGGGGATACTTTTCTAGGATGGATGGGATCCCATGGAACCTGGGTGGGGGATGATGGGAGGATCTGCTGTGAGTGTTTTGTCTGATAACCTGAAGGGTGTGGGTGTTGTTTGACTCCATAGGGATCTCGAGAAGCATGAAGGACCATGTGACAAAACCTACAGCCATGGGGCAAGGGCGGGTGGCCCACATGATTGAGTGGCAGGGCTGGGGGAAGGCCCCAACAATTCAGCCACAACACAGCCACGAGGCTGTGCGCAGGGATACAGATGCTTACTCTGACCTCAGCGATGGCGAGAAGGAGGCTCGTTTCCTAGCAGGTACTTGTATCCCAAAGCCCTCAAATGACACGTTTTGTTTTTGTTTTGGATGGTTAGAGGCTGACTCTCCAATCTGCTCCCTAATGGCAAAATGGTCTCCCTGCATGTTGACCACAGGCTCACATTTTCTAACAGCCCTGACTTCAAGGGGTTTTTGTTTGTGGGGGGGCGATGGTTAGGGGCGATGGTTAATTGTGTAAGTGTACCCCCAATATATTTTTATTATAGCCTTAGAAAATGGGACTCAAATGAGGTTTGTGAGGCCAAGTGTTCCAGATGTTTTCTTACCTCTAGTATGGCACAGTCTTTCCCCAGGCCTCTCTCAGTACACAGGAAAACACAGGGGCCTTGAACTTCAAATGACTCTGCTTATATTTGTTTCTAAAAATGAAAGAGGCCTCTGGGATTTCTTCTGGCCTTGCTCCTCAACATTTGATTTCACAAATTGACTTATTGGACTCAAGTCTGTGACAACTAGTGGATGATTAAGGGGAATGGCCCTGGGGACGGCGGTTTAGTTCTGATAGCAGTGACAGAGGTCTGATGACAAGTATGTGGTGTGCATACAAGGTGAACTAGCCCTGTTGAAGGTTTCAGGAAGATACCCAAGAAGAGGGGCAGTAGGTCTGCAGAGAAGATTTTTTTGTGTGTTGTTGGTACAGGTGGTGGGTGGTGGAGGGAGTCTGAGTGGGGCTGGTGATAGATGAGAGGGAGGGCAAGGAAGAGCAATGGGGGCTTCAGCTTATTTACAGCTCTGACTAGAGACCCACAATGCTCCCAAGTCTCTCACCCTTACTCTCATGCCCTCCCTTCTTTTAGTGTCTTGATATTGTCCCTTATAAGACTGGGGTCCCGTGTTCACCTGATGCTCTCTTGGGAATCCTTCATTTATCTTGAAACTACTCTCTAGATTCCACTGTCCTAGACCATCTGAAACTAGCTTCAATTTATTTCTTTAAAATATATTTATTACTTTATTTATGTTCACATGTTTTTGTCTGCATATGTATGTCCACATGTATGCAAGAGACCTTGGAGGCCAAGGGTGTTGGAGGCCCTGAAGCTTGATTTCCAGGCTGTTGTGAGCTGCCTGCCATGGGTGCTCAGAACCAAACTCAGGTCCTCCACTGGAGCAATAAGGTCTCTTTACTACTAAGCCATCTCTCTAACTCCAGGTTCAAACTCTATAACCTCCAAGAACAAACTTCTGGAATGTCTACCTTTAGTCTCCAGGCTATCTCAACAGAAGAGCCCATCTTTTTTTTTTCCATCTAGGAATCCTAAGTGTGACATTCTGGAAAATCCCCCATGGTCTACCCTTGTTTCAGAGTAACAGAGTAGCCACTGGCTTCATGTGGGCTTTGAGAATTTGTAATGTGACCGGTCTCAGTGGAGATGTGCTATAAGTAAAGTACCAACTGAATTTCAAAGACTTCCTATGAAGAATGTAAAATATCTCATTAATTATGCTTATGTTGATTGTATATTGAAAGAGAATCCTACATTGACTTAAGTAAGATTTGTTATTAAAACTAGTTTCACTTGCTTCTGTTTAGTTTTCTTAAATGAGATGATACATGGTTTATATTTTACTTCCACTGAACCATGCTGCTCCAGGTTTCTCCTTTTCATGGGTTTAAGGGTTTCTTGAGGACTCCTAGGATAATTTCATTTCTTCTCATAGGTGTCATGGAACAATTTGCTATTTCTGAAGCTACACTAATGGCCTGGTCTTCCATGGATGGTGAGGACATGAGCGTGAATTCTACGCAGGAGCCACTGGACTGCAACTACAGTGACAATTACCAGGAGCTGATGGAGAGTCAGGGTGAGAGACGGTTCTAGATTCCAGCCCCTGAAGCCTAATAGGCTTCCTAGCAATTTAGGCTCCCTCTACCCTTTTCTGGTTTTTTTGTTTGTTTGTTTTTGTTTTTGTTTTGGACTTTGCCATTTGTCTCAGCTTCCCCAGTGCCCTCATGCCTGTGTCATAACCATATGACAGTTCCATGAGCCCTCTCACTGCCTGTGATATTCTGTGGCTCCCCCAACCTTGCTCACTCTCTTTTCAGATGCACTCGCTCAAGCCCCCATGGACGGATGGCCTCACTCCTATGTGTCCCAGGGCATGTACTGCCTGGGGTCATCAGATGCCTGGGAGGCGAGTGACCAGTCCCTCATTGCATCTCCAGCTACAGGATCCTATCTTGGCCCTGCATTTGATGACTCACAGCCCAGCCTGCATGACATGGGGCCTTCCCAACCTGCTTCGGGATACTCTGCTCACGAGCCTCCACCTTTGTTGGGGGTGGACACTGACTGGGCACCAGAGGTTGGTGGGGTGGACCTGGCCAGGGGGTCTGCAGAGGAAGAGAAGAGGCCGCTGGCCCCTGAGGAGGAAGAGGATGCCGGATGCCGGGACCTGGAGTCGCTTTCCCCGAGAGAAGACCCGGAAATGTCCACTGCTCTCAGCCGGAAGGTGTCTGATGTCACCTCCTCCGGTGTGCAGTCTTTTGATGAGGAGGAGGGGGACGCCAACAACTAGCTTCTTCCCACCCCACTGACCTGAGGGGCCGTGGCTGCAACCCATCCCCTCCCAAGCTCCAGCAGCACAGATGAAACCCGGGGAGGAAGACAGCAGGGAGCCGGGAGCTTCCAGCCCTCACCAGCCTGCCAGCAGTCCTGGAAAAATGAAGAACCAGCAGGGGGTTTTATCTAGGCTTGTACTCCACAAACCATCATTCCAGGAACTGAGACCCAGGCAATTAGGTGGCTGTGAACCTGGCATGGTGGTGGGAGATGAGCCATGGCTATGGCTCTTGGGTCCAGGTGCGTCGGGCTGAACACTGAATCTCAGTTCTTACACCCCTGACTTCGTCTTCCGGGAGGCTTGGCTGTGCTGTCTGAATGCCTCCTTCCCCCATTTCATTCTTGCTTTCCTGATTCTGTTTTCTCTGGCCATGGCATCAGTGCATTCCCACGGTGAGAAGCAGGGCCTCAGGGGCTGTTGGACATGGCTTGGCAGGGTCAGCAGAGTGGCCTGAACGGCCCTTCTGTGTATAGCATAGACTGTGTGACCAATTCAGGCAATCTTTGGCTTCTGGGATCAGGAGCCAATGACAAGATGGGCGTGGCAGCTGGAATTGACAGGGGTCACCCTATGCTTCTTTATCCCAAAGCCTACTCAGATGCAAGAGGGTCACCAATGAAACAATAAACACAGCCACTTGAATGTCCTGTGGCTGGAAGGAGGACCTTAAGGATCTTGAAGAAGGCCCGATGGGGTTGGCTACTCCAGTGCTGGCTTCCCTTTCTGCCTTCTTCCATATGGAGCCCAGACCCAAGGAGGGCGAGTGGGCATCGTTCTCAGATCGTTGACCTAGGATGCAGTGTCCCCGTCAGCGGGGGTACCATGAGGGCTGGGCCTCCCTCAACCTTTCCCTATCCCCTGGAGCTGTTTACACTTTTCTCTTTGCCTTTTCTACATTTTTATAACTTCTTGGGGACTCAGGGTTGAGCAGAGTGGAGTGGGGTGTCTGGTGCTGTCACTGCCTTGGCTGGGCTGGGCTGGTGGCTGAGGGCCAGGGCGGACAGACACACTGGCTGTTTCTGCTTTTTTGTCAGCCGTTCCCAGGGCTCCATCATCCATTGTTCTTTACAGGACTGGTGGTGGTGGGACATAAGCTCGCCCTCCCGCACCCCCCTTGCCCTTTGATTTGGAGTGGACCTTGGGGACAGGGAAAAGCAGCAAGTCAGCACAGTGTTGCTATGAGGGCGCCGGAGCGGCTGCAGCCTCCATCTGGCCCTTAGCATTAGTGGAGTTTTGATAGGAGATGCCCAAGGTTGTCATCCCGCTCTTCTTCGTCCTCCTGTCTGTCCATGGCTCCAGTTCCAAGGCTTTGTGTCCCACTCTGTCAGAGGTCCTGAGTTACTCCCTCACCCACAGGATTGATGAGGCTCAGAGTTGGAGTGATTCTGTTCTTCCGTTACTCTGTCCTGCACACCACACTCATATCCTGAAGTGTAACCTTAGTAGGTGTCCCACATCCTCCAGGGGATGGGGAAGCGTGGGAGCCTGGGGTCTATCGATGTCGGAACCATGGGAGTAGACCTGGAGAGCCAAGGTAGGTGAACAGTCAGTCACTTAGCTCATGTAACGCTGCCTGAATGGGAGAAGATACCTCGTGTTTGCTAGTGTGTTGTGGTTTAGCCTATCAGGACCTCATTTCTAGGACTAGGAAGGGCTAGCCTGCCAACCCTGGCAACTGCCCCTGACCCCTGTCTCCTGTCCTAGCCCCCCTGGGAATTTGCATGTTCACGCTAACCTACTCCTAGGGTCTCTCTGCCTTGTTTATCCTGTTCTATCAACATGTTTGTCTCATCTCAGTGCCTCCCCCCGCCCCACGCATTCTTCCCCCAGGTGATGGTGGACCTCGAGTCCAAGTCCGGTGAGCAGGTTTATTTACTTTGATTCCCTTTTGCTCAGGGCCCCGGAGAGTTAGGCAGACTAAACTGAAGCAGCTGGCTTTCCTCCTCCCATTTCTCAAGGAAGCCAAATGGTCCCCAGTGAAAGACTACAAAAGACCTGGAGGAACCTGGTAGGGTTTGTTCCTGAGCAGGGGCTTGGTTTCCCCAGGCTGCTGGCACCCTGCCACCAAGGCAGGTGAGGCCCACCCCACTCTGAAGAGAGAAGACTCAAGGAGCTGGCCCAGGACCATTTTGAACTCTTTGGAGGGAGGGACCACCTCTCTGGTGCATGGGGGTTTGCTTCTAGCCTACTTTAAGGGGAGGGGTGGTGCATGTGCAGGAAGGGGATGGGGGGGTTGCTTTTCCTTTGGGGTTAAAGGCTGTGCAGCACGTTTTACAGCAGCTGGGGAGCAGGGCTGTTTTTTATATTCTTGTGAATGAAACTGCTCTTGCTGAATGATTTTTTTTAGGGGGGGTACACTTTTATTTTCAATTGGCTTTATTAAATGAAAATCCAAACCTTCCATTCTTCCCTTCCATTGGCCACCCCCAGTTCACACACCTCCCTTCTTTTTCTTGTGTTAAGGAGGGAATCTTGAAAGATGAGTTCTTACCCCTTTATATCCCACACTCTGTCTTCCAGGTCTGAGACATACCCATTTTTATGGTCAGTCTTAGCATGTTTTCTTAATGTGAAACTCACCCCAGGCCCAGGAAGAACTCTATGTTGCAGAGAGAATTCTATATAAATAAATAAATATAAAGTATTATAGATTATATACACATGGGCATGGGCTTGGATGCCCACTGCTATTTCTCCTACCTAGGCCCCAGTGTCTTCCTTGGCCTGGGGAGGTGGAAAGAACCCATGTTGGAGAAGGCCATTGTTCAATGACACTAAACAGAATGTGGTGGCATCCTCTGACTATGAGTGTCTTATTTGGGGGAGGGGGATAGAGGAGACCTGGTCAAGGGGAGGGGCAGACGGAGAATGTCTGAGGACTCAAATGCAAAACTGAAGGCCTACAGTGAGGGAAAGACAAGCCCATGAATGGGGCCGGGTGTCTGGATGCTCAGAACACGTGGCGTCTCTTTCTAGGTGAAGCTATTGCTGTGCAGTGCAGCCATCAAGCTACTGGGTGGTTTGAAAGGAAAAAGATGGGAGCCCTCTAAGGGTGGGGCAAACTAAAGCTTGCCACACCAAGGGTACCCCCCAAGTCTATGCCGGAAGATCCCAAGGAGCTATTACAAAGGTCTGGAATCTGCATGAGCCACTGCTAGGTGAGAGCCTTATTGATGCTTGGGTAGGAGTGGCTCCAAGGCAGAGGTGACTGTTGGCAGGCTAAGCAGCCACCACAGCGGGAGGGAATATGTAAGCTCTAGGGGTAACCTGGAACTACACAGACAGCCAGTGACACAAGAGAGCTTTCTCCTGCAGTGGTCAGACACACACTATAGGCCGTGACACCTTCCCCTGCACACAGAGCCTTTGTCAACCTCCTTTTCAGGGGCCTGTACTTGGTTCCCGGAACCAAGGGTTGGCTCTTTCAGCCCTGAAGATGGGTCTGGTCTGGGAAGAGGCAGGGGCAGTAACCTCTGGGTCTGGAAACAGATTGTGGGGAACAAATAGGCAGACAGTGGGGCTGGCAGGCCTGGGGGCAGGTTGTAAGGTGATCACTCGGCGGGGCAGTGTTGTGGTCCCACATCCCTTCCAATGCGACACCTGCCGAGTCAATCAATCTGGGCCTCTGCTCACCTACTCCATGTGGAAGGCGAAATCTAAACCAGCAGGGCCAGGTGGTGAGTGAGCAACACCAGGAACCGTGGGAGGTTAAAGACTGATGGGGACTAAGCCTGCAGAGCAGGGAAACACAGGGCTCTTCCAAGCACTGGGCCTCGAGCGCTGCCTGAAAGTGGGGGAAGGGGTCTGGGGAACCCAAATTCTTCCCTTTGTAAGGTCTAGTTCTCTTTAAGACCATCACCTTTCACAGTGGGGGTGGGGACAAGATGAAGTAGGGCCTCCCCAGCTTCAAGGCTCCCCTGTCACACAGGAGTCTGCGCTCTGGCCTGGGCCCCATGGTTTTTCCAAGACAGCTTGGAGGTAATTCTTCACAGAATCAGCTCATCCTCATCCTCCTCATCAGTGGATCGAAGGCTGGGGCCATGCAAAATGTCGGCCAGCTCCTCCTCAGGTCCCTGGCTTCCCACCATCTCCAGCTCCTCCAGCTCCCCCTCTACTCTGGCGGGGGCCATGCAATGAGCGACCTCTGGAGATGGCGGTGGTACAGGAGTCTCTGGCATGGTAGGAACCATGACTTCTGTTCCAGGAGCCCCATCTCCACCCTCAGGCAGACTCCAGCCCTCTGCAGGAGGAGGTGGCCCTCCAGGACTCTTCCGAGTTGAAGTTGTATTCCGGAAACTGGCAAGAGGAGGGCGGAGCTGCACCCCAGATTTGGTGTGGCCCTCGATAGCTTTCTGTAGCTGGGGAGGAAGGGGAGAGGTGAAGAGAGGGACAATGGGAGAGAGAAAGAAGACGGTAATGAGAGAGACGTCGCAGGAATAGACAGAACAGGAGGAAACAGAAATGGGAAGAGTGGCAAGAGAGGGAGAGGCAGAAACTGACAGGGACAATCGCAGGGAAAGACAAAGACAAAGCTATTCCTGCACATTACCTACTCTCCAGCCACCTCGAGACAGCACCTCAGGAGCCCTTTTCTTCTAGGGATTGCTTCAGACCTCCAACACGTTCCCACATCCCTCCCAGGAGCTTACCCAAACCAGGCTACTGGGAGAAAACCCTACAGGTCCCTTCTGAGCTGGAGAACTCTGACCACAGCATGCCTTGCAGTCTCTCCCTTCTGGAGGGATAGGTGCTCTACATGGTCCCTGCCTACGTCCCCTAATCCTGGGTCCATTCCTCCCTCTCTGTCTCTGGTCAAGCGGGGCCTAGTCATCCTTACCTCTTCGAGTGCCAAGACACCTCTGAGCTTCCCCATGCTGGTCACATAGGCAAGATGGAGGCCAAGAAGTGAGAAGAGTGTGTGAGTCTGATGGGGAAAGCACAGGTCAGTGTGTCCCCACGTCTGTCTGCCCTCCCTAAAGCCCTGAGCAGTCGGCAAGGGCTTGCCTTGTGCAGCGTTGTCTGCTCCACCAGCTGGAAGGGAGACTGGTCGATACAGCAGTAGTCGAAGCACACAGGCTGGCTCAGCTGCTCCCGCTCCCAGGCCTCAATCTGTTGACAGAGTATCAGGAGGCCCCTTCAGCTTCAGGAGCTCAGCTTTGTCCCACGGGAATCACCACAGACATTCTTCATCAATAGGCACACATTTTCTTCTCAAGAGGGTCACAGCTTCCTTCTCCATTATCTGGCCTCACAGGCCACACTTCACCCTCAGGTACCCAGAATACGGGTCCTTCTTCTTATAGTCTTCTGTGTCCTTCTGGTCTCCAAACATTTATTTCCAACCTTCATTCTGTGTCATACTGACACTCCCATTCAGGTGTTTTTTTTTTTTTTTTTTCTATCTAGTAATTCCTGTCAGGCCTTGACACTTTGTAAGCCTTTGCTTTTTAGAAATGGCACCGTTTACACTCAGCCTTATGTTGGCCCTGGCCTTTCCTCTGCCTATTGGATATACACTCATTGGTGGGGAGGAAGCTGTCACTCACGTGGAAAGCAGAGTATTTTGTTGAATCTGAGTAGATTCCCTGCACCCATTGGTATTTAGTTGACTTGGACTGTCTATGTTTGGCTTGCTTTTGTTTTTCAGTCTGTTAACCAAATCATTAAGGCTCAAAGCCAGCTACCCTCTTGATTTACACATGTACAACGCAAGATGCCAGATAAGCCACTCTCTCCAGGACCCATAAATTAATCTAAGATGTTCTTTGGTCCTACTGAGTGATGTCACACTTCAACTGTGTAT
Source organism: Cricetulus griseus (assembly GCF_003668045.3). Taxonomy (NCBI): domain Eukaryota; kingdom Metazoa; phylum Chordata; class Mammalia; order Rodentia; family Cricetidae; genus Cricetulus; species Cricetulus griseus. The sequence goes on from NW_023276806.1 coordinate 226,820,078, forward strand.
GTCCAAATCTGCACTCTAAACTTTAGGGAGCACCAGCAAAGGCTAGCTGGCTTCTTGTCCTAGGATTGAATACTGAGTCCATATTGAACATGTGTCATGTTCTCTTGAAATTTCTGGATGCAGCTATGCATCCTGTAAATTCCTATGGTCTTAACTAAAGGTTTATATGGAGCCTAATTGGCTCTTAATATAAGAGAGTGTTTGTCTGAAATGTTGCAAAGAGGATGGGGTTAGGGGTTAGATAAGGCCTGTTTCCTTGGTCCTGAGATCATCCCAGGCCTTCTTAGCTTCTCCAATAACAAAAGCAGCCACGTTTTCAGAGAACATTTGCCAAGTACTTCATCTGTACTAGGCATAATTCTGATTGCTGTCCATGTCTTAGCTCATTTTTCTAACAAGTCTACCTTCATCTGCCCTTTGCAGATGAAGAAGTAGGGACACACAGTGTTAAGTCTGCCAGAGGCTCCAGAGGCAGCAATTGGTAGACTCTAGCATTTGTGAGCTGTCACCCGACACATCACCTGTTTCTGTCCAAGGGGAGGGGATGTTGCTGCTGTGTCCGTATGAAAAGTTCAGCACCAGTTGGAAACCAGAGCTCTCACTGTGTGAGACTGACATCACAGCAGGGACAGCAGGTGAATGCTTTGCGCATTGAACGCTTTCTCTAATTTCTGTATTGACTCAATATGATTTTTTGTCAAAATCACCATCTTGATATTGTCAATGTTGTCACCTCTCAAAATATACACATTTTTTATGTTTATTGGACTTTACTCCTCAGAAATGTCTCCTCTGTATCTGTTTGGAGAAAGATAGGCACTAGAAATATATAATCAGCCTTCTGTTTGTACCTAGACACACTTTATTTCTAACAGGCATTAAAGGGCCACATTCGCTGACTGGCTGGTTTTCAGTCTTCTTGGTCCAATAAAAATATGGTGGCGCACACCTTTAATTCTAGCACTTGGGGGGCAGAGGCAGGCAGATATCTGTAAGTTTGAGGCTATCTCAGTGAGTTCCAGGCCAGCCAGGAAGTACATAGTAAGACCCTGTCTCAAACACAAAACCAAAAAAGCAATACCTTCACTGGAATAAACAATCCATTCCCGGCTGTGGACTTTCTTACCTCTTCAGGTGACATGTTATCCACTAAATCCATCGAATCCTAGTGAAGAAAGACACAGGGCAAGTTCTTTCCATTTTCTTTTCACTCAGGCTAGTTAGAGTTTTCAGTAAATCAGAAACTATGTCTTCCTGGGAGGTCCAGCCCGAGAAGCCACGTTTTCAAACCATCACCCTTGGTGGGACCTCTGCCCTTCTAAGGACTGGTTTCTCACTCCTCAGAGACAAGCTCCTGACCCCGCTTCTTCCTCTAGACACTTGTCTCTTACCTGGGCTATTTTCTTCTTTGAAGAATGAGCTCTGCCCAGGAAGCAGTGCAGCAAGCGCCGGAAGACTGATGACCTCTGACCTGAAAGAAGTAGTGAGAAGACTGGGGTTGGCGGGGGGGGGGGGGGAGGTGGCCAGGTGCTTCCAATGGCCCCTGACACTGTGCTTCCTCTGTGCTGTCCCTCAGTGGGTTCCTCTTTTCTGCCACTGTCCCACCTCCCGAGGTCAGCACCATGGGTTCTAATTAGAGTCAGCTCTCACAATCATCCAGCCTCACACCTCCTTACACGAGCAGCTTTTAGTAAAGGTGAGTCCAAGAATAACGCCCAAGGCAGGCGGAGAGGTCTTTACCTGCCGGGTCTGGAGCTTCAGGTGGCTGTGTGGGGTTGGGCAGTGGCCCATTAAGTTCTTCAGGGTATGGCGGAGTGGTGGGAAAGAGGGCAGCTGGAGGAGGAGGTTGTGGAAGCTAATGAAATAAAATAAAATATTCACAGTCTTAGAAAAGAGGACTCATGATGCCTTGCTGCCTTTACTAGCGGGTGTCCTGGGAGATCTAACTACACACACACACACACACACACACACACACACACACACACACACACACACCATTTTCTTTTTCCCCTCTCAAAACAACACTCAGACACTGGTCTCTTTTGCACTGGATCCAGTATGGTCCCTCTCTCTTGTCAGTGTTTCCCTTGTTCCTTTCCAGCACCTGTCACAGCTCAGAGCCCAGCCCAGCCCAGCCTAGGACAGCCCACCCCCAAGTCCCCAGCCCAGCCAAGCCATCCACAGGAGCGATATCACTAGCCCCTACTGACATTTTCCCTTCTGTCTTGGTTACCTCCGTCTTCCTGGAGAGGTCCTCATCTTCATCCTCATCCACAAAAGCAAAGGACTCAGGTCGACCGCCGAGGTACCACTCCCCAGCTAGCCGCGCCTTGCCATCATAGGGCAGCTCTGATAATTTGCGAGCCATATCCTGGGCAGCCTTCAACCTTCTCTCTGCACATAGGTGGCGCTGTAGGAGGGACTGGAGTTCTGAGCGCTCCACGGAGCCAAGCAGGATCATTGAATCTGGGGGACAACCAAGCTTCTGTGAGGGCCTGCTCCACACCTACGTATCAAGTAAGTCAGGTGCAGCAAGAGCTCAGAGTCTTTTCTTATTCCAGTTCTTACCTTTTCTTACCAATAATAACAATAGTAATAATAAAATAAAAATAAATTAAAACACGTTAAACTCCTCCATCGTGGCCTCGCTTGATCCCTTTAATTTTGCACATTTAGCACTTAGAGACCCAATTGGCAGCACACTAATTGGTGCTAATCTGTACTTATCTGTATGATGCCCTAATATAGTATTTGCAAATATGTAAGCTCACTATTAAAATATGCTGATTAACCCTATCCAAAAGTAATGAAACTCAAGAGGCAGTTTTAACAGTCTGAAGCGCAAATACACTCTGGAAGAAGTCTATAAACAACAATATGAACAAAACACTCCCCTCCCAGGAGGTCTTCCATGTGTTTATAGAAGTTCTGCTACAGGGCTGAACGTTTATGTAAGTTAACCGCCGTAGTACTGCATCAAGGGCACTGAGACACGCCTTACTGTTAATGTCCTCCTTTCATCATCATGAAAGCCTTGAACCCCATTGGCTGCACCTTTACTCTAAGGAAGAGCTAGCTGTAGCTTCAGAAGCGACTCAGAAGGCCTCTGAGCTTAGGGGCAATGTCAGAACTAATAGTTTGAGAAATTTAGGTACTCTGAATGTCTGAAGTAAAAACTAACATTATTCCTGGCTCCAAGGAGCTCATGTCTACTTTCTATTTCGCTAATTCACAGACTAGGGAAGTGATCACTGAAGGTCCAGCTAACACTTAGAACTCTAAGCATATGGAGATTATGATCTCTACATTCAAGGACCACCCAGTCTAATGAGAAAGAGAAACCACAGTGAGAAGCAAGGACCACACGTCAGAGTGAGATGCCAATGGTGGGTAGGAAGCATAGTGAGAACAAAGGTGAAATCAACATTTATGAGAGCCATTTACTTCTCTGTGAGGAGCAGTTTTCACTCTGCCCTAGGCTGACCGCTAAGGAAAGGACAGAATTGAGTTAGATAGGAGAGGGAGGGGCCCATGATTTTCAGCCAACCCTCATTGTTTATGAAGTCTCTGAAATCACTTACCCACCATGAATATAAGTGCAGTTCTAAAGCTTGAGATGTGTTTGCTGTGATTCACAGACATACACCCAACAGCAAGGGGAGCTAGCTGCCTGAATCTCACGTTCCCCGCTGAGGTTGAACAAACATCAGTCAGCCTTGTCATTTTGGCCTGAGTAAACAGTGCTCGGTTAGCAGTCTATCTAAAGCCACATTGTTTCTGGAATCTATGTGCTTTGTGTGGTGACTCTACTGTCAAAGTGTCCCCCAGATGGACTGCTGATTGCTGTCTACTGATTCTAAGCAAGGGAAGGGAAGGCTGCGCTTTGCCTTATCGAGAAAATGCATTAGGTGAGTTTTACTGAGATAGGATTATAGTGCTTCTGACCACGAGTTCAGAGTTAATCAATGAAAAGATGTGTATTAAATACGGTATCCTAAGACAGAAACACACAGACAACATGGCTATGTACTGATTGTTTGGCAAAAATTCTGTGACTAGAGTCAAGGGACTTACTCTGATTTCCTCTTGGAGAATTGTTCTGAAAACTGTTCACTAATTCCAGGTTCATGAGCACTTTAAAATTCACGGCTGCCATGAATAGTAAGAATTGCTTGTATTAATTGCTTGTATTAATTGGATTTTAACTGCTTTTTGTTGTTGTTTTGTTTTGTTTTGTGTTTTGTTTTTTTGTTTTTTTTTCCAAGACAGGGTTTCTCTGTGTAGCTTTGGAGTCTATCCTGGCACTGGCTCTGGAGACCAGGCTGGCCTGGAACTGACAGAAATCCACCTGCCTCTGCCTCCCGAGTGCTGGGATTAAAGGTGTGTGCCACCACCACCCAGCTTTTTAGCTGCTTTTGTGTGCCTTTGTTATGAGGATGTTTTTCACATCCTCAAAGGAATTAATTAATTAATATAAGCTGAGCTTCCCTTAGTAGCTGGATAGCTTTCAATTCAAGTCCATCCCTGCAATGGTGAATCCTACTGTCAGCTTACCTGGGTTCTGAATCATGCAGGAGACTGGTGAGGCACACCTCTGGGTGTGTCTGGGAGAACATTTCTAGAGATTAAGTAAGGGGGTGAGGATCCACTCTGAATATAAGTAGCACAATCTCATGGCTTTCAGATAAATAGAAGGGGGGGGGAGGAATGAAGTCAACTGAGCACTAGCTTCTCTTCCTAGGCATTTTGGACAGCCCTGGTGCGTGCTGCTCTGTCCCACCAGTCTCTCTCTACAGTAATGGACTGAACTCTCTGGAACAATGAGCTGAGTTATGCTTTTCTTCCCTCCATCTGTCTATACCGGGTATTTGAATATCATCGTCAGAAAGAAGCTGAGGCAACACTGGTGCCCTCTGTCTCTGGACAATCAACCCTGTGTTGGTCACCAGCTGGGTGGTCAGCTTCCTTCCTTCTTACCTTTGGAATCAACCAATGGCAAAGTCTTGACGGTGGTGGTTTGGAGCAGGTTTCTCAGTTCCCCGTATGTGCAAGAAGCTGAAACAAACTTCACGTCACGTACCATGATGTCCTCAACAAAGATTGTAAATTTGCTAAGGAGAGAGAAAGTATCCTGTGTTAGCTCATTGTTGGTCGATGCTGGCCCTTCCTTCTTCCCACAAGGTCTGCCATGTATTCTTTCACTCAATGTATTTATTAAGTATATGGAAGCATGAAGATAATTTTTAAAAACATGCTTCCCAATGCTAACCTGGTTCTCCACTTCGGCACCTCCCATATCCCACCCTGTCTAAACTAATTCTAGCTAGTAGCCCTGACCTGAGCTGGTTCCAACCAAGGTCTGGCAAATAGGGAAGCTTCTTGACCTGGATGATGCTGTCATAGAGTGAGGGCTGCAGACTCTGAGCCACCATGTTGGCCAAGATAACAGCCACCATCATGGGCAGGATGTGAGCAATCTGACCAGTTAGTTCAAAGCAAATCACAGCTGTGGAGACTGTGTGGGAGACAGCCCCCGTCAGAGCCGCTGCTCCTGGAAGGAGAGGAATGTGCTGATGTATTAGAGCTGTCTTTTCCAGCGTGAGGGATACATGAGGGTACAATGAGAAGGATACAGAATGAGAGACAGGACCTTGCTCAATGCCAACAATACCAGGATTACTACTTTTCAAGAGTAGGGTTGAGAATGCTGGCTTTTTCAAAAAGTATCCGTTTGATCTCATTTATATATAACCTTCAGTAAGTCATAAAGATCTATGTACATGCAGAACTTTTCATTTATAATGTGAGAGAGTGATATCTTATCCATTCTGCGCTTTTCAAAGTTTGGCTCACTACCAACTGAACATTTAAAAACCCAATAATGGCATCTTACTCTGAGCCCATGCCAACAGTTTATGAATGATTAGCATGGAAATTTAAGAACCATGCTGTGGACATAGAGCAAAGAGTCTCCCATTGATCAGGATCCACAGATCCTGATTCTGTGTCTACTATATGAACAATGTTCCTGGGATACCATGCTCTCATCTACACAGTCACTAAAATGTCACTAAATAACTGAAGGGACCAGCTCCCCATTTTGGCAGCCATGACAGTAACATGTCCTCGCTATGACCTTGTCTTAGTCACTAGAGTTTAGGTGCCTGCCTCGTGACAAGGAACCAATCAGAAGTTAGCTGGTGGCGCTATGCTTTACGACCCTGGGTGTACTTTATGGACAAGCACACAGCAATGACGCACAGAGCATAGCAACCACCCTGGGAGGGCCTATGGGCCATAACAACCAGTTGGCCAATCAACACAGGGCAAGCCCTCCAAGCCTGGAGGCACACCAATCCTGAGCCTGTGCGTACCCCTAGACACTCCCCTTATGCTGCCCTACAAGATCTCTCAGGAGCCCCTAGGAGCTGTCTTTTGTAGCCAACCACCATGGTGGGTGGACAAAAGATCCGGGCTAACATGGGGTTAGCTCGTTAAATTACAATAAAGCCTCATGCAGTTTGCAGCAAACTCTTGAATCCGCCTGGTGATTGGGGTGACCGCGGTCGTGGCCTGGGACCCCGGATACCTGAGTTTTCCGGGGGGTCTAACATAACTTCTAAAATTCTTACATATCTAAATCATGATGATTCTATAAGCTCACCAAAGGTAGAATCAATCTTATGTATTTTTAAGTTGTCTTCTTATCAACTCAATAGTCACTCATACTTTAACTGTACTTCTTATTCAAATATGAGGGAAAGGCCAGCCTGGTCTACACAGTGACTTCCAGAACAACCAAGACTATGTAAAGAGACACTGTGTGGTGGTTTAAAAGAAAACGGCTCCCATAGGGAGTGGCATCATTAGGAGGTGTGACTTTGGTGAGGTAGGTATGAGCTTGGGGGAGTGTGTCACTGTGGGGTGAGCTTTGAGGTCTCCTGTAATCAAGCTATGCACAGTGTGGCACTCAGTTCACTTCCTGTTGCCTGTGACTCAAGATGTAGACTTCTAAGCTCCTTTTCCAGCACCATGTCTGCCTGCATGCTGCCATGTCCTGCCATGATGAAAATGGACTATGCCTCTGAAACTGTAAGCCAGCCCAATGAAATGTTTTCCTTTATAAGCATTGTGTGGTCATAGTATCTCTTCACAGCAATAGAAATCCTAACTAAGACACACCTTGTCTTAAGAAAAAAAAAAAAAAACCTCAAAACTAATGAAATAAAATAATGGAAATATCCACTGGGAAAATATAAGAGAAGGCTTATGTGAAAATACAACAATAAAAGGTCACAAAAGTCTAATATTGGGAAATATGACCCTCGTCAGTAATGCACAGAGCATCATTTAGAACATAACCTACACCATATGTGTATATTGGGAAATGTGCATTATGGAGAGACACTTGAGAGACACGAAGAGAACAGAGGATTCCTATTGATAAATGATGCTCTTGTAAAGGCACTAGGATTAGGCAGTGGAGTGCCATCCATAGATCTACCTCAAAAGTCATCTTAGAAGTCCAGGGCTCATGTTCTCTGCTCTTATTCCTGTGTTATTAGTTCCTATTATCATGAACATAGTTCAGTTTGGATGGATGGGGCCCATCACCTGCATTATTGGTTCTTTGATTCTTAAAAAAAAGAGTCTACTAAACATGCAAAGATAAGGTACCCCATCCTCCTTGTCTTTTCTTTTTTGTTTTTTTGTTTTGTTTTGTTCTTTTGAGACAGGGTTTCTCTGCATAGCCTTGGCTATCCTGGAACTCACTTTGTAGACTAGGCTGGTCTTGAACCATCTATATTTTCTTATTTGATTCCTATGCTCCATTTTCTACAGGCAGGAACTAAGGCTTACAAAAAAGAAAGGGTGAGAGGCAGAGCCAAGAGCAGCTGTTTGAACAAAACTAAACAGTGTTGAATTTAAACTAAATTGCTGTACCTTAAAAGATGTATTAGCAGACTTTGATTGCAGGGATTTGGGGTACTCAATGTCTGGTTATAGAGGTTAGGAATATGTCTTACCAATTACTGCATAGCCCCCAGGTAAGATCTTGTAGAGGAAGTCATCAAATAAGATACCCTCAGGGAACAACATGGCCATGATCTCTCCTACCAGCCTTCCAAATGCAGCGCCTAGGAAGATACAGAAGGCAAATATTAAGATAAATGTTGTTTGTCTCTATGTTTGCAGCAGAATCTGTTCTCAGGCACTAAGACCACAAACTCCCAGTATGCTAGATTTTTTTCCTGTTTTCTCACCACCCACCCAGATTACAGCTATGAGTGTGACGCCATCAACCCTTACCTAGAACAAAAACAGGCATGAAGCCTCCACAGGGTATGGGCATAGTGGTGGCCACAATGGACATCCAAAACTAAGATAAAAAAGAAACATTAGAATACTCTTTTCAAAAGTATCTACACGCCCCTCTCTCTTCACTGCTTCAAGAGTCATAACTGAAATATCCCGGGATAGCTAACCCTGGCAACCTGTCACCATTCTCCAGAGCCTGAAAAACTTGGTGCCTTCAGGCTGAGAGCTCAACAAAGACATTGGGATAAGAAAGTCCCTCCAGACGGCTAACACAGATCCTACCAATGCTGAGTGACTATATTTTTCCTTCTTGCAATCTAGAACAAGGATCCCTCTTTCACTGTTCCCCAAAGACCCTCGCCTAGTAAACTCAGCAAGCCCACCCCACCTGAGTGGAGTAGTCCCAGACACTGAGCTGGAGGTTGCTTTTTCCTGCTCAGCTTATTTCTATAAAAGAGCCCCAGATCACTGTGGTGGATACTTTAAAGTCTACTGAATTTTTTTTTGTATGGATAATTTAACTTTGATTTGATCATTTACAAAGTCATGCAGAAGGTAAGCTCCCCAGGAACCTCAAGAGAAGACTGCTCTGTTTGAGCCTTTGTCTTTGATATCAAACCACCTTAAACAGGGATCAAAAATTGTATCTGGATCCTGGGGACATACTGATAGAGTATATTCTTAGAATCTGTGAGGTCCTGTGTTAAATCCCCAGGACTGGGGAAAAAAAAATCTGTCTTGGCTGTACCACAGGGGCAAACTGAGAACCTGATTAGTCTTTCAATACAACAGAAAAGATATCCAAGGTCAACTTTGCAAGGCACTATTCCAACAGAAATTGGGACAATTATAGTAAAAGCAGTGTGTACACTCTGAGGCAAAGAATGTAGAAAAATTGAGAAATAGAGCAGAACAGCAATAGTGGCTGGACATTAAATACCTAAAGAAAAAAGCAAAAGTGTGAGACATGGTTTTAAAAGTAATTCTGATGTAAATTAATCAATCCTAGGATTTGGAACTAATTAGGTACAAGATGAAAACAGCTAAATGTCTAACAAGCTGTTAAGATTAAAGTATTTGCAATTCCTTGCATCGAGTGTATGATATACTAATGAGAAATAAATTTCTTAATTTTATGAGCTCTAGAAAGCATTTTTTAAGCCAAAGCTGAACCCAAGAGGCAGTGATGAAGACCCCGAGAAAATTTTAGTCAGGAAGTGTGAGCCGAAGCAGAGCATCTACTTCATGTCAGAATATGATCATCAAGACAGTTGAGAACTGTGAGCTAAATGTGCAAAATGAAGAGAACGCAGACTGAGGACATCTTGGGGAAGAGGGTGAAGCTTGCTATTTCTGCCTTCTCTTCAGTGCCATGGTGCTTCATAGATGCAGGCAGGCAGGCAGGAAAGGAAGACAATATTCATGCAAAACAGCAAAAGATCCTTAAAGTTTAATATTCGCTGAAACACCCCAAAGTAATGTTCATGCAGAGAATGTGTTGAAAATGCAGATGGGCAGACGCCTCTCAGACTACCCCATCAGACAATCTGGAGGCATGACTCCACCACTTGTTGCTCAAGCTTCTTAAGTGATGACATTGACACTCTCATGGACCATCTCTTTAGAATCCGTACACGGGAGTCATAGGGATTCTGTCAGCTTGGGTTATTTGAAAGCTCCAATGACACAGATGGTGGATGGGTGATGAATAGGTCTAACTTCAGAGGGCAAAGTAGATAATCTTCACAGATAAGTATAACAAGTAGATCAAGACCCAGGTAGTGTGGTGTGCGATTAGTTACAAATCCCATGGCTCAGAGTTGGGTGACTGAAATTAGCAAACCTTTTTAGCTATTGGTATATGAAGTGAAAAAAAAAAAAAAAAAGCCCAGAGTGATGTGGCACACCAGGAACTTTTAATATATTAAAGATCCAGAAGAACTGAGGAACCAGAAACCTTTTATCACTGACTTCATTATATTTAGACCCATCGCAAGAAGGAATAATATGAAAATCAGGCAAAAAGGCTTCCACAGAGCCTCAGGCTATGCTGAAACTCAAAAAAAACCAGGCAATGCTCTTAGACTTATTAAAAGGGAGAGATGTTGGAATTATACTCATGTTCACGTGAAATCTCTCGATTTACAGTCTGATGATACCTTGCACACCCTGAAGTTGGGAGACTTGGGAAAGTAGGATGTTCCTTTCACCAACATTAAGAAACGGCTGAAGCGAGACTGGGACCTACCTCACTGACACTGCCAGAAGGCCACGGGGGCCAAATTTCAAATCCAATTGCAGAAGCAGTTCTAGTATCCTGCTTTGGATTGACACAGTTTGAGCGTCTCATAGGATCCCATTTGGAAAGCTCACCTTTGTTGTGAGATATCAAGGGGGTGACGACCTAATCTAGCTGTGGTGCTTAGAAGTGGAGGCTTTTGAAGTTGTTTAGGATTAGGCCAGACACTAAAGTGAAACATCAGTGATGACTTCCTGGCAGCTTTCTGAGGAGCGAGAGTGGGGGAGATGCACACAGACACAGTTGTTCCTTGCTGCTTACTCTGTGGTGTTCTTCACAGCTCTGGACTCTGCTAGCAAGGGTGCCATCACTGGTATAACCCTGTGACCTTGGATGTCCAGAACTGTGAGCCCAAAATATGCTTTTCCTTATATGGTAGAGCCTGCCTCAGACATTTAATTATAATAACAAAAATAGATGGATGTAAGTACTTGTATATTTTAATTTGGCTACATGTTCTATTTTTCACATTTGAAAAAAAAATAAGAGTACTGTTGTACGTCCAATGATTAGGCAATAAAAATGCTGGGAGGCAGGGACTGATAAAACTGAATTTGCAGCAAGGAATACTTTTGTAATTAGAAATATTGAAGAATATTGTAGACCTTCTGCAATCAGTTGGGCTTGAAATATAGCCCAGAATGTGTTTCTTTTCCTTATACACTTACAATATGAGCGTTCTCTAGGCTGTAATTCAGTGAGAAGTTAGTTACAGTGACATACAGATGAGCCTTTCTATACCATCCAAGCGGGGCTCTGAAAATAAGCTTGATTTTGTGAAGATACATAACTAGAAATCTGGAGATGTGTATAAGGTAAGGAGTAAGTGTTGAAAAAAATCTACTTTATTTTTAGAAAACTTCTCAAAATCTTGACATTTTAACAGTCTATATGACCTCAAAGGCAATATACAGCTTAGACCAAGCTCTATTATTAATAGATCACAGATCCTGAAATAACCCCAAAACATGGACTGGGTTACTGCAGATGTCATTATAGACCTGACAGGTAAGTCACAGTTCATGTGTTTGGGCTCATGCTATAAAGAGGGACAAGTTCAATGCTACAGTTACAAAATAAGAACTTCGTTTACTCCCCATGTTCCCCCAAAGCTCAACCAGTATAGAAAGCCAAAACTTATTAAATTACAGAAGATAGGAATTATAAATAAAAGTCTAGACATCAAATCCCTAACAAGATTCTTGCAATGTCTTTACAAAAAAATTGTCATATATTTTAAAGAAAGAAACAAAAAGGGTAAAATACGGATGCTATTGATTCAGTAAGTCCACCTTTGGTGAGGTGAGGAAGGAAAGAGAAATCCACAGCAATCCTTGGGAGCCTAAGCCTGAGATCTGAGACCCAGTGTGTGAAGCAGTTAGTATCTTTAATAATAATAGCATTGAAAAGTACATTAACAGGCAGCAGCACAACACAAGGAAATGTAAAATTAGCCAAATGGCCAATGACCAAGAGCTATGCACTTGTCATGTGCCACTGCATAGCATTTACTGAATAAACGAATTCACTGTATTATAAGAATGATATTAATATATTAGTGATCCACATTCTTGTACAATGCAGAATCACAAAAGTATTACAAATAAGAGCAAGGTGTTGAAAAGCATGAGAGTTTAGGCTGGACAGAGATATCCATACTTCAGGCATGCTATTAGTAAAAGAGAAACCATCGAAAAGGAAAAACAGACAATCAACAGCTATAATAGGTGTCATAACCAGGTTTAGAAATTAAAAAAAAAATCTCTGTGCAAGGTAGTAATTTGAAGCTTCTACATTTATAATTTGTGATGGACAGATCTGAAAAAGAAAGAATATAGAAGGTATTTACTCTTATTTCCTAACTAGGAAATGTTAGGAAAAATTGTTCTAGTCTAGAAAACTGCCTAAGTGGAGAATAATTACATTTGTAAAAATTATTTATACTCATTAATAAGGTTGATTTGGTATTTCATCACCTTCAAGTTTCTAGAAAAGAGATGAGTTGAGTAAAAGTCACCTGAAAGTGAACAGTAGTAGATCCATGGGATTAAGTATCTAATTATCTAATACATGGGGAGAATTTGGTTAATTGGTCTGGGGTTTTTACACAGTTATCTATATTGCTAAACTCTATCTGGCTGGAATTTACTTGACTGCTTTGATGCCTTAAAAAAAAATAACAAGTAGAACTATTAGAAGTCTTATTAGAGTCAGGGCAGACATCACAGAGTTGACATGAGTGGAGCAATTAAACTACACCCTGGTTCATTTTGATAGACAGGCAATTTGTGCTGTGGTTTCCTCATGGTTTCTGTCTAGGTTGGCCACAGGCCAGATGAAGTCCCACCCTTCCTGTACAAGGCCTGGGCTCCTCTGCTGAAAACAGAAGTACAGAGGGCTGCCCTGGGGCACAGTACCTTCATCACGAAGAAGAGGAAGATGATGATGACCACGTTGACCTGGGGGTGAATCCACACGGCTGACTGGCCCAGGCTTTGGGGGTCACCAATGTGCTTTACCCAAGTATTATTGTCAAACAAGGTGCTGATGGCTTCACGGGGCATCAGCTGTGAGGGAAGAAGAGCCTGGTGTTCCAGCCACATGCTGGGCCTCCTGTGTCAGAGGACCCATCCCCAGCCTCTGGGAGCTAAACCCCTGCCCTCACAAGGCCCTAGAGCTGACCTCTCCAGCCATGAATTGACCCATTCCTGGTGGAAAGGTGAGTGAGGCGATGACAAGGGTAACAATTGCAGGATACAGCAGGCGGCTGGAAGAGAAACAGAGTTAACCCCATCCCCCCACTTAGCCGGCACACAGTGCATCCACACTCAGCTTCCGGGCTGTTGTTTCCCAGTCTTCTATTGGTCTCTTAGCAAAGGGTATTCTCTTTGCCAAGAAAGGAATCACTTGGGAATAGCCAGCATGGCTGTACATAGCAACTCCACCCATAGCAGTGGTTCTCAACCCTTTAATACAGTTCCTCATGCTGTGGTGGCCCCCAACCATAAGATCATTTCACTGATACTTCATAATTGTAATTTTGCTGCCCTTATGAATTGTACTATAAAGATCTGATATGCAGGATCTCAATCCACAGGTTGAGAACCATTGACCTGAAGGACCTAAAGTTCTGCCTAAAGGAGGACCTGCTAGGGCCATCAGAAGGGAGTGTGCAGGGGAGGGGAAGGGCAATGACTCACTGCTTAGCAAGAAACTGGCTGAGGGCCTTGTGCTTTCGGACCCCGAGCATGACTTGGCGATGCAGATAAACGAATACAGCTCCCAAGAACCCACAGCAGATCCTGAGGGTGCAAGATACAGGGCTAGAAGCTCTGACCCACACTGCAGGGAAGCAAACCAGCACCCTCCCCCTCCCCTTTCCCCCAGCTGCCTTAGTGTTCATGCTTTTCCTGATGCCCTCCACAGCTTATCCTGGCTCTAGTCTCTCCCAGGCCACAACCACACCCCATTCCCTGCTCCCCACACCCGGGAAAGGGTGGTCTCACTGACCCAATGACAGCAAAAGCCGGAAGCTCCTTCAGGTCAAAAGGGAAATCCATTCGGAAGTTAGTTCTGAAGAGAGCGGTAATGGTGACTGAGGGATGGAAAGGCAAGCATTAAGATGGAACTCACAGAAAGCCACAGGTCGGGCAAGAGAGGCCGTGTTAAAGTGTCTTCCCCTCCTTCAATCCCAGCCTCGTCTCTTCCATTTACTTCCCTTCCTCCTACTAGCATTCCTCCGTAGTTCTACTCTCTACACCATGATGCAATCCTTCCCTATACCCCGAGCCTTGGTCTTGCTTCCCAAACAACACCATCCATTCCTTTTCTGAAGTGCTCCAGTCATGGCTTTTGCTACTTCACCACCATCCCCATTTCACACCACCTCCACCGGGACCTCTCCTGTTACCAGCATCCTTGTTCCACACCGCCAAGACACGGAACACAAAGGCACTGAACGTGGCTGCAAAGAATCCTCGCCAGTAATTCCGAACAGCAAAGTAGGTAGAGGTGACCTCGATGCTGAACAGGACTCCTACGGGTCAGAGAAGCAGGTCAGGTGCAGACACTACCATACCTCCCACTGCTGGGGTCTCAGGAGCTTCCCCTTAACTGCCAGTCTGGGAGGGGGCAGTGGGAAGTCATACTTTCTTGTTGCTCCTTGCAATAAACCATACACTTGCCTATAGAAGCCCCCCCTCCAAGACCCAGACCAGGAATGTGGACCAATGAGATACAGAGAAGATAGGAAATGGATAGGCTCTTAACTCCAGAACTTCAGGCTCAAGTATCTGTGTACCTAAAGGACTAAATGGAGTTAACAACTGTCAAACATCCAGGGAGATTTACGGACAATCAAAACAGTTCTGCAGAAATATTAAAATGAAAGAAGGTTCCAGAGCAGGCGGTCAGCACTGCTGACAAAGAGACCTCAGGATTTGCATATTCCTTGACACCCTCTTCTGCTCCCTACTGCTTCCTACACTTGAGGGCAAGTTTATGAGAACTAAGCAAAACAGGGCAGGGCATTATGTAAGCCTACACGATTCAACACTCCAGGAAAAGCAAGCCAACCTAATAACAAGGATGATATAAAATGGGGCCCTCAAGGACCTAAGCCAGGACAGCCCAGGTGAGAAGGTAAACCACCATGCCTAGAAAAGAAGCTGGCTAGCAGTCACTGGTTATTGTTCTGTGGGGAGAGACTCGTGCTAAGGTGAGGAGGGGGAGTACAGGGTGTGCACACCAGGAGTGCTGAGCCACAGGAAGCAATGCTTACCAAGTCATGAAAGCACCATTTGAAGCTTTAGGGTAAGGGAGTTGATCTTTGCTTACAGGTTATCAGTAACATTCCTAAAACTTGGCTAAGCCTCATCCCTAGCAAACAGGAGGACAGAAAACTGAGACAGAGGCGACGAGGACCAGCCCAACAGGAAACAAAACAAAACATGAACAAGACAAACTTTTTCTTTTTCTTTTTTTCCAGTGTAAATTGTTGGTCTGTTGAAGGCCAGCCATTGCCTCCCTCTTCAGACAACAGCTCACATAACAGGACTTCTCTTCTTCCAGGCTGTGTTCAAAAGTCACATCTCTTACATTCTTTTTGCAGGGGACAGTGATCAGTCACATTGCATCTATGTACCATGGTCGTTGGGTGCCGCTGTCTCCTAGAGCGGAAACTGGGTTTTGGCAGAGGATTTCCCTATGTCTCCTCTGGAATGCCATCCCCAATCTTCCGTGTCAAACAGAGACCATCTATTTCTCATCTTACTCTCTGGTCTTTTGGGTTATTCTATTTTCCGCTTTCCTATCTAGCTATTTGTCCACACTGATGAGTTTCCCTGGGATTGGTGGTTCCTTGGGAACTAAGTCCCAGCACAGTGCTAAGTGCCCATTTGGGGCTCAGTGCCTCCTGGGAGAGGAGAGGAGATGGAAGAGGAAAGAACACAGCAGGGGAATTTCAAAGAATGGAGCCAAGGGGGCTGGAGAGATGGCTCAGTGCTTAAGAGCACTGACTGTTCTTTCAGAGGGCCCAGGCTCAATTACCAGGACCACATAGCAGCTCACATCTGCCTGTAACTCTAGCTCCAGGAGATCTAACATCCTCATACAGACATACATGCAGGTAAAGCACCAATTCACATAAAATAAATATAAGTAAATCATGTTAGGCAGTGGTGGTGCATGCCTTTAATCCCAGCACTGGGGAGGCAGACACAGGCACTTGAAAACCAAAAAAAAAGAAAAAAAAAAAAGAAAAGAAAACAAACAAACAAACAAAAAACCTTTCCTTCCTGCTCTTCAAATCCTAAGTGGAGAAATCCACAGTGGGAATCAGGTGGAGTGGGTCTCTTTCCTTTGCTTTGCCATAATAAAAGTAAAATCAGCTTTACTTTGCCTGGGCGCCAATATCTAATTTACATGTTATACCACCCCTCAAACAGACCTGGGAGGCTTTTCTGAAGCAGTCTGTCACAGTGTGATCAGGAGTGAGAACTGACTTTCCTACTACCTGATACAAGCATAAGGTGTACTGCTAAAAAGAAAAGAGAGCTTTAGGAACACGAAGAGCTGCTGGACACTCCGGTGTCTTGGATCTGGAACATTGTTCTCTTTTTCCACTCTAGGCTCCTTCTCTAATTTCTCTTCTTGTTCCCACGCCTCTGTCCATCTGAAGGCATTGATCACTCCTGGTCTCTATCTCCTGCTACTTGCAGACATAATTTCTTTCTCAGTTTCATTTATGCCTGCGGCATCAGCCACCGACACAGGCTACTGATTAGATTTAGCCCAGTCCCTGGATTGTAGACTCATCTACCTAGCTGCCTACTTTATATTATTTGGCCATGCCACGGGAACTTTAAACTCAATATTCTCCAAGTAAAATTTGTTCGCTCCCCTCTACACCCAGCTAGCTTCCTGTGTCCGCTTAGGGTCACTAGTATCGCTACACTCTCTGCTGCATCGCCAGTGTTGCAAACATGGGTGTTGGCGCAGAACACTCTCTCCTCCCTCCCGTAAGAATCAGCCGACACGAAGTATCAATTTGACTTGATACCACTTGAATTGCTCAGCTCCTTCTCTACCTCTTTTGCTGCCCAGTTCTGTCTGTCATCATCTAGCATCAGGACGATGACAATAGTCTTTTTGTTAATCTTAGATCACTCCTGTAAATCCACAACCAATTCTGTCCTGCACACATGTGCCAAGGGGATTGGATGAGCAGGCCTAGCTAACCATGTCACTTCCTTGTTTTAAATCCTTCCATGGTTTCACTTCACCCACAATAATGCCTCACAAAGTCGGTCCCATGAGATGACATAAGATCAATGGCATGGTCTCTGCAAAGGGGGCTTGGTAGGAAATGCTGTTTGCAGCTACCCTGGGTGTTCACAATGCATTCCAGAACCTCAGATGTTTTGATAACCTTTGCAGCTCATTAGTTTCTAACTATTTACTTATTCCTCTTTAATCACACATTTTCTAATCAGTTGGAATTTGCAACGGGTTTTCACCCAACACCTACTAACACCAGGAAGAACCATGCTCTATAAAACATATTTGGGCAAATGCTACCCTAGAGAATAAAACCTGTATTATCCTGCATGACTTCTGCAGACCTTCACGGTTCAGCCCCATTTATCTGTTCTTGTCACTTCCTATTTAACTCTCCTATTCTCCTAGTACTACCCATTGCTGCAAGGGCAGATACTGACTTTGGATCCGGTCCATTCTGTTCAGTTTCCTTTCCTCCTTGCAGGCTCCTACTTACTAATTTACACCCATGACAAACACTGTCTCTTTCACAAAGCTTCACAGGCTCCCCCAGGCTGCTGTGAAGGATCCTTGCACTTAGCTTAGGAATGGGGGGGGGGTCATTAATTGCCTGTGACCATCTCTGTGGCTTGCCTCTTGAGCCACTTTCTCTAGAGTGCAGGACCAACCCAACTACGTGGCACAAAATGGAAACAAAGGGGCTTTGGTTGTTTGAATAGGATGCTGAATTATATTTCTTTGATTAGTGCAAGGAGTTGGGAGTTGCCTGTGTTGTGAGTAGAAGATCTCAAAACTACAGTTTTTCTTTCAGTTGTCCTATATCCATAAAAAGAATCAAGTACTGCCCCCTGCAGATAGGTTTGTCATTTGCAGCATACTGCAGACAGCCTGAGCATAGCCCTTCACTTGCAAGTGCTTAACAGTTCCTTGTGTGGAGAACAATCTTTACTGTAACTTTCCTAAGGGAGGCTCCTTCCCCTCCTTGTCACAAGACCAGAAAGAACCTTTTGACTCCCCATGAGCTGCAATCCCAGGAGGAGAATGCAGGTTCTCTTCACTTGAAGATGTTTCTAACAAAATGAAGACAATCACACACTCTTATTTGGAAGGCTAGGGGGTAGATAAAGGCAGTGTGTGTAGAAGCATAGGTGTGAACATCTGACATGCAGAAACTCAAACACACCACCATTCACTGACGGGAGCTAATGACTTTAATGACTGGAGCTGACAAGAGGCATGCAAATGGGATGCCAGTGGTGCACGCACGCCCTGGATCTCCTGCTGCTGCATGCTTCCACCATGAGAGGACAAGGCGTATGGGATACGCTTTCAGTAGTTTGAACTCTCACCCATACCTCATTTCTGAGCCAAGCCATTTTAGATACTGGAAAACTCATCTATGAAAAGACTAATTGCCATTTTATCATTGAAAAGAGTCTTTAAAAAAAAAAAGAGCCTTTTAGCAATTGGTTGTTTAAAAAAGCACACACCCTTCCTGTAACAGTATTTATTCAATTATCAATATGAAATTTCATCATCAGTGATTTCAATGAGTGAGCCATATAATCCCTGCCCTGCTAATATAGTTACAACTCGATTTTTTGTTTGTTTGTTTGTTTTTCGAGACAGGGTTTCCCTGTGGCTTTGGAGGCTGTCCTGGAACTAGCTCTTGTAGACCAGGCTAGTCTTGAACTCTCATTGATCCGCCTGCCTCTGCCTCCCGAGTGCTGGGATTAAAGGTGTGCACCACCACCGCCCAGCTACAACTCGATTTTCGATAAGGAAATAATTCCTTTTGTGACTTATGTCCTATAATTAATAACCCATGATAATACCTTGACTTTATATGGGTAGAAAGAGTAAAACCCCACTTGTAAATTGCTGGCATATCAAGACACTACTATCTTGAAAGCTCCAGTAAGTACTTCTCATTCTAAAATTCACCATTAATCTATTACAGTCTACCAAAACCCTAGTGTCTTTAATAAAATACAACAAGAGGTAAGTTTTCCTTTGGAGAAGGAAGTACACAAAATCTCCTGCTACATAACA
This sequence comes from Cricetulus griseus, assembly GCF_003668045.3. NCBI lineage: Eukaryota > Metazoa > Chordata > Mammalia > Rodentia > Cricetidae > Cricetulus > Cricetulus griseus. The sequence continues at coordinate 226,839,528 of NW_023276806.1, forward strand.
GTGCGTGTAGAGCAGAGATAGTGGCAATGCAAAAAAGGGTTTAGTATAAGTGGGGGGGGGGAGCCGTGGTGTCCTAATCTCTGGCTCTGTAGGTGCTACCCGTGTGCCCCTCTCCAGTCACTGGTCTTTCTATCATGCAGTTCTATCAAACCACACTCGCAGTGTTAAGTGGGAATCCATGTAAAATGGTTAGAACAAGGTACAAGGGCATAGGCTTCCTCAGAGTGGCCATTCTTGTTACAGTGGAAATGGTTAATTCAAGATCTTGGTGAAGCTGACGAGAGCTAGCTGTTGAGCAAGATAAGGCAAACGGGCCCATGCACTGCGGATGGGACAGACTTGCCTCCAAGTGGTGTTCCAAAACAGCAGCCAACCCCCACGGCACAGCCCACTGTCAGGATGTCAGTGTAATAGTATGGCTGCTACTAGGGAGAGACAGACAGACAGGAGAAGGGCAGGGCAGAGAGATGGGGAGAGAATAAGTAGGGATGAGAAACAAAGAAGAAGAGAGGCCTACATTTCAGGAACAAACATGGTCCCAACATCCCTCTGGTTCCCAGGTCAGGGCAAACTCAATGAGTATCGCAACCAAGAAGTGACTTCATACCCTCAAGGCCAACAATTAAAAAACAAAGGAAAGATGCCAAGTAAATAGATATCAGGCAGGCAAATGGACAAATAATGACCAAACAAAAAGGGGCTGAGGATAAGTAGCAAGAGGCAGGCAAGGACTTTCACTCCCAACAGAAAAGGAGTAGTAACACCTGCAGGGGAGAGCAGCAGTGTCAAGGGACACTCAGGTCTTTAGCAGAAACACACAGGTCCCTGGAGACCAGAGGCTACAACCCAGTCACTCCCTGGGTGCCCACCCATCAGTCCCTTCAGTGATCATGGCTCCCCTCTACCCAAAAGCTAGAGCAGGCACCCACCACCCCTCCAAGTCTGGCTCAGGCAACCCAAGTAGGGAGGAAGTGAAACTTGCCTCCGACAGGGGCTGCAAAGCAGCATCCCACGCCCACTGCACAGGCTGGCACCAGGAGATCAAGCTGCCCAGGCACGGTCTGCAACAGAGAAGCAAGGCGGGCAAGGCAGGTGGTACAGACAGACAGACGGTATGCAAATCAGGGTGGATGGGTGTCAGGAATTACAAAAGGACAGGGGGCAGCACAGGAGGGAACATGGAGCCGAATAGACAGTCATGTGTGTAAGAGGCCTGGCTCGGGTCATCATAGAAAGGCACAGATCAGGAAGGGCTAGACACTAGGAAGACGGACAGAAGCTGGACAGAGGGGACGATAGGGCTAGGATCAGCAGGCATGGAAACGGAGAACTGGAGCGTGGGTTAGCGAGATGCCGCCTTCAGCCCCAAGGCCAGCCCAGAGCAGGCAGCCCTCCCCTGCTCTCTGCATACATTGAGGGCTTCCGTCTACCAGCCAGCCCTGCTTGCTGCACACTGCCTCACTCTTACCTCGTAGACACCACAGAACATGGACATAAACTTGCTCAGGACGGCAGCACAGATGCTAGCAATGTGAACAAAGGGACCCTGCGAGAAAACAGGAAAGCCAGGGATCAGGGATGGAAGGGAAGCGTGGCGACTCCATCGAGCCAGTTTCCTGCTCCAAGCCCTGGGCTAGATGATGGAAAGAGAGAAGCCAGACAGAAGTTCTGCCCTGAAGGAGACTCATCCCAGGGAGGAAGAGATGATAAACCAGTGTGTTTTCAGATAATGCCAAGGCCAGGAAGCAAACAAAGAGGAGTAAGGCAAAAGAGGTGGGATGTGGAGGAGAAGATGTCACTCCCTGGCTAGTCACCACCTGAGTTCGTTCCTTTTTTTGAGTGATAATTACGTGAGTGGGTCTATGGGTTTCAGAGAGAGTGTGTTCTAGGCAGAGGGAACAGCAAATGTAGGGGTCCTGAGTAGGGCAAGCATGGCATGGTGGGAAAAGGCCTCGTCAGGAGGTGAGGTTGGAGACTTAGACAGACAGGAGGATGTGGACCAGCCTGGGGCTGACTGGCTGTTGGGAGGAGTGCAGATCTTATATTAAGTGATATGAAAAGCTCTTGAGACAATACTGAGTAGAGGTCAGATGTGTTCAGTTCCGTTTCGAAAGATGCTTTGGCTGCTGTGTGGAATGTTGATGGCAGAGGGCAAGTGTGTGTGCACACAGGGATGGAGCTGAAGGAGCCTCTTTGTCACCTTGAAGAAAGAAGTCTTATTCTAGGTCTCAGTTTTCTCATGCCAAAATAGGGGTAAGCCCAAGGAC